>NC_085138.1:206647510-206792510 GCF_035046485.1 Aedes albopictus
AGAAAATTCCTACAGAAACATATAAAAGAATACATGCACGAACTTCCGTAGCAGTCCTTGAAGGAATTTCCAAAATTTGTATTTGTATTTTAAATAATTCATCTGACATGTTAGTCTTAATGAATAATTAATATAACATACATACATTATTACGACATTCAACACAGATTTTCTACGATTAGCGAAAAGTCTTGTCGGTTCATTAAAAACGAAGAATTCCTCCACATCTGTAAAAGAGCGATTCCAAGCAACAGCATCAAAATTAAGGAAAATTTTTAATTCATGATTTTCTATTGAACTGAAACTTTGCACAGTTTTTCAGTTCCATCTAAATCGCCATTTTTCGATATCAAATTTTTATTTAGAGCCACGACTAACTTTTCAAAAGGGTGTATGTGAAAATGGTTCAAAAATATTCAAAAATATGCACAGCAAAAACGGATTGTTCGATTGTTATGAATTTTTCAGCAAAGTTAGATAGCTAAATGGTGATTTCTAAGAAAATATACACTGTGAAAAAAAATCTATTTTATCATTGAAAAACATCATTTTTGTCACAAAAACTCAAATATCTCAAAACCCTATCTTTTTACCAACTTGAATTTTTTAGGGAAAACGGTCCATTGTATTAGCAATCTACCATAAAAATTTGGTGATGGTAAACTAATAAACAAAAAAGTTATAACATTTCAAAAATTTCACAATTTTTACATTTAGTAAAAAAAATTTTTCTGTGTAAATTATTTCGGCCGGGAATCGCGATTTGATGCTGATTTTATTGTTCAGCAAAGTTAGATAACTAAATGGCGATTCCTAAGAAAATATACACTGTGAAAAAAATCTTTTTAACATTAAAAAATATCATTTTTGTCACAAAAACTCAAATATCTCAAAACCCTATCTTTTTACCAACGTAATTTTTTAGAGAAAACGGTCCATTGTATTAGCAATCTACCATGAAAATAAACAAAAAAGTTATGACAATTCAAACATTTCACAATTTTCACATTTAGTAATAATTTTTTTTAGTGTAAATTATTTCGGCCGGAAATTGAAGTTTGATGCTGATTTTATTGTTAATGGCCTTGCGTGAGTAAAACAAGTTGTTTTTATTATATATTATATATACATATAATATACTATGTACAGTAATGTTCCGATTTTATCACGCCCTCCGCGCATTAGTCGTTTATTCATTAATTTGCTGTTACATTTGAGGACAAGTGTTTTCCCTCTTCTTCAAGATGAATGTTGAAAGCGTGTTTTGCAACGTTAAAAATATTGAAATGGGTATAGATGTTGAAGAATATTACAGGGCATTTTTGAAAAGGGGCGTAATTAAATTGTTTAAACAGATGTCGCTGATGGCAATTTCTCAGTTGTTGTCGTTTTCGAACTTCCTGCGCCCTGCTTTACCGATGATATACAGATGGCTCGTTTGTCAAATTCTAGACGGTAGGACGTGCAATTGCGTAATTTTGTACACAATGTGGACATTTGGGCATAACCAGTCTCTTTCAGTTTATCTATGGTGCTTTCGGTGAGATTTCGTAACTCTTTTGAACATTTTTTTTCATCAAACGGTCTACAAGAGAGCGTTGAGTTGAAGACCTTTGACAAAGCGACTGTTCATCTTGTTCGTTAGATTATAATAAACAAAATCACTTATTAATTTTAACTTACTTGTATGGTGTTGGTGGCTGAAGAAAAAAATTACTATACAATTTTTAATATTCATAGCGGTAGTATTTTTTTGTTTTTTTCGGGAGCATTGTCAGGTATGTATACAGACAAACAAACGTAACACTGGCGAAATTTTCATTGACCACGCCTTCAACGATCATTTTGAATCTTGGTTGTGGCTTTCATAACAAGAAGAGCGCCCATCGTTTTTCTTTGCGTTTGACGTTTCACACTAGCGCCTTCTGATGACGATATTGCACAACGCAGTGTTTCGTGAAACATTTCCACCAGCTGGTGATAGTGTGAACTGGGCGATGAATTTTCACTAAAATTGTTCTAGGCGTTTCGTCTGTTTGTCTGTGGTATGTACCTCTTATGCATTTGTTGTTGTTGAAGTTACTCGCATTCTTCCGATCATAAAGTCTGTTCTCTACACACTTAATTTTGATTACCGAGTTCGGTAATTTTTTGACGAGATTAAAACTGCTGAGCACCGAACTCGTTCAGCAAAAATGCATTGTTTACCTTTTCCATACGATTTTGACAGTTGTTTTACTGAGCCTCAGTAAAATCGATTACCGAAATTACCGAGATCGTACTGCTGTTATAATCTCGTCGAAAAAGTACCGAACAGGCAATTTAGAAATAAGTGTGTAAGAGGGATTTTTTTTGCGGATAAACTAGACGTATACGCGTATATAAAACTTTTATTATACAGCTTTTGTCTCAAAAATAAATTCAATTCCATTTTTCTTATAATCAACAGCTTTTCAACACTATCAAGGGATTTTTTCACCAGTCACGTACAATAAAAAGTATGACAATCTCAATATTTTTGATCACAACACTGGATCGCGTCTAAGTTTCAAATAGATACTATAGTAATTACGAATAATCAAACTAAAGTATCATGAAAACAACTTGTTTAATTCAGGCGGTAGCCTTTACAATAAAATCAGCATCAAAATATAATTCTCGAAATAATTTACACAGAAAAAAATTTTTTTTTGTTACTAAATGTAAAAATTGTGAAATGTTTGAAATGTCATAACTTTTTTGTTTATCAGTTTACCATCACCAAAATTTTATGGTAGATAGCTGATATAATGGGCCATTTCCCCTAAAAAATTGAAGTTGGTAAAAAGATAGGGTTTTGAGATATTTGAGTTTTTGTGACAAAGATCATATTTTTTCAAAGTAGAAAAAGAAATTTTTTACAGTGTATATTTTCTAAGGAATCATCATTTAGTTATCTAACTTTGCTGAAAAATTTATAACAATCGAACAATCCGTTTTTGCTGTACAGCTTTTAGAATATTTTAGAACTATTTTCGCATACACCCTTTTGAAAAGTTAGTCGTGAGTGAATATGAAGGTTTAATATCAAAAAATGGCGATTTATATGAAATTAAAAAACTGTGCAAAGTTTCAGATATTTTTGAAATGGTCGCTCAGGATCGACTGACATGACACCGTGGAATTCCTCAAAAGCACGATTACATGCTGAGAAGGGCTCGCCATACACGGTCCGGTGGAAAGTTGGTTGCAGTAATGTCGAATTTCGAAGATGTATAGTCAGAACACGTATGTTTAATGAAGAAAGAAACGCTGGAGCATCGATTCCACTAGTAGTTTTGCTAAGAGTACTTTTCGCCGTCGCTCCAAGGTCTCCAACCCCAGTAGTCGGCATCTGTCTGAATATGGTGGCAAGTTATCAGGATCTCTCCAAGGCAAACTTCTCAAGACTAAGCAGATGAACCGTCTCTGAATTCGTTCAATTCTTAGGCTCCACGTGACTTGGCACGGATGCCATACGACGGAGGCATTTCCCAAAATTGAGCGCACTAGTGCACAGTAAAGAGATTTCCAACAATGCGGGTCAGAAAAATCCTTGGCTATTTTGGAAATGAAGCCTAACTGACGCGATGCCTTCGATACTATTTCAGAACGATGAAGATCGAAAATCATTTTAGCATCCAAACGAACACCTAGATCTTTCACACTAGTCAGGGATCTCCTTCAATATGATATCGAAAATCAATCGGCTGTACTGTGCGGTGGAAAGTAATCATCTGGCATTTTTCCACACCAATTGTCAGATTATTTCTACGGCACCAATCTGCGAAAAGTGTCAGCAAGTTCTGAAGATGTCTGCAATCATTTATACAACGCACCACAATATAGAGTAAAGTGGGGCAAAAGTTCGAGTGGGGCAAGAGTTTCTTTTGAAGTTTTTGAGCTCAATTCAAATTATTTCTTTCGGGTGTTAAGGTTGTTCGAACCCTTTTTGAAAAAGAGTCTTTCACTCCAAAAATTATGAAAATTGATCAATATTTCGAGAAGTTATGACAAAATGTTGGTTTTTGATCAAAAAATTGTAACATGCGATGGCCCTTCCAACGCATGGAATGAAATTTTAATGAAATCGAATTCGATATTTTATTTTGGGGCGTAACTAGGTATATTTTCAAGATGCTCTAGCATGTATAACTTTTTGCAAAAAAGATTTGGAAATCGTATTTTACACATAGTGGGGCAAAAGTTCGAATTGTGGGGCAAAAGTTCGAGTCATGTGGCAACTTTAGGTAGAAACCTAAAATTCTGCAAAATGTGCATATTATCTCTAAGAATGATGAAATTAGTGAGAAAATTCGATTAAAGTTGAAAAAAAGTGTTGTTTTATCTGAATTTGGCGGAAAACTACTAATTTTTGGTGTAGTAAATTTAACCCTCATTTGGGTAAAATCCAAATCGAATTTTAAGTGTATTCCAGTTCTAACATCAAATATTAGCTGGTTTCAAGTATTCCTATTAACAAAGTGTCAAAATAGTGTGCTACGGTTAGCGAAATTCCACAACCACTAGATTCGAACTTTTGCCCCAGTGCACACTGGGCCAGGAACAGAAATTAGCGAGACAAAACCTCTAGCACATTGGGGTTACGTCCTATCATGTTGGTGTCTTCGGCAAAGTTGTTGGGTTTTATCTGTGCCTCAAATTGCGCTTGGAATTTAGTTCGCAAAACCGCCGCATAGGTGGCGCTGCGGTGCTAACTTTTTTATTTTACATCCTAGAGCTATGGCGTCTTCGGCAAAGTTGTAGAACAGGCAAAAATATGAAAAGCTGTCGAAGACACTAAAACTGTAGCTCTTAAAATAACATAGTTACATTGAATTTTATAAACAAACGACTTAAATTTTCGGTTTTATGTCATTCTCTTGTTTTCAGCCTACATGTTGTCATGGCAGAAAACAACTATCGCAGTAGTCGAACAAGATCGTACATTTGAAATTGTCTTTCACTATTGCAACATTCATGCGTTTTTAGGAATAATCTATACATTTGTATTACTAGTAGAAATTCCCGTTTAATGTATATGAATGTTATATCGCTAGATGTCGATGTGCACTTTCCTGATTTTGCCCGAATCAAACACATTTTTCGTAGGTGAATTCACTTCTACTATCTTTTATACTTTTGTTTCATGCATTTTAACATCAAATCATAAACAATATCAACAGCAAAACTGAAGAATTTATCAGATAAAAGTTAACAAATTATCCATTCACGGCCTTTGTGGGTTGTCAAGATAGCGCACAAAAGATATATTATTTTAATTCACTAATATCCCAGTCAACCAGTGATCGTATAAGATATTGCTTAAAATGTTAAAGTGGAGACGATATACGTACATTTTACATGCGCCTAAATGGAGGCATGCACGCATATGGCCTCCACTTTATCATCATATGCAACATCTTATACGATTACTGGTTGTCTGGGATATTTATTATATTAAGTATGATTGAAGTAAGCAGCATTAGCATGCGGAATATTGCGGGATTTTGTTGAACATAAAACTGTCGATGAAGTAGGTGGAATCTTATATGAACATTAAAATCAATTGCCCCGATGGTGAAATGTTTTAAAAGATACTCTTGAAATTTCTCAGCAAACGCATTACGCTTGATATAATAATTAGGGTGTAAGTGTCATAAGTAATCTCACGCATTCAAATTCATCCTATTTGAAAACAAGCGACTACGGCACCGTTTGATTCCGTTCTTTTTGTTTTTTTTTTTGTGTGCTCACTTCTAACAAAAATACAAAAATAAGAAACAAAACAAACAACGCTTCAAACCCGTGATCTTCGTAAGACGAAAATGGGAGCCATATGCTTAAAAAGGGTACGAGTACTCTATTAGTAAAATAAAAAAATCTACTTTTAGCCATTCTGCTATTTTGAAATCCCACAAAAACTGAAAAATTAATAATTCGGAAACTTTTCTCTGACAAATCTTTTAGATTTTCTGTTGCAGTTGATATTGTTTCAGATTTGACGTGAAAACGGATATAACAAAGGTAAAGTTGGGACTCATATAAGACGCTGTCAACCACTTTACGCCAACCACAATATCTCAGCTACCTTATATCCGATACATTTTATTTTTTAATTCGTTTGGGCTCAAATAAGGCTCCTCTTTAGACTTATCAAATACTGAAAATAAACTTATTTGGTGGACGTAAAGTGAGTGGCAGCGTCTTGTAGCAGTCCCGAATGTTTAAAATGATTCAAGAAGTGAATTTATTCACCTACATGTGTTTCATTCAGGCAAAATCAGGAAGGTGCAGATTACGCTATATCACTCATATACACTAAAACAGGATTCTTCTACATACTGAAACCTAGACAAATGTATGTATTATTCCTCAAAACGCGTGATTGTTGCAAGAGTGAAATACAATTTCAAATGTACGATCTTGTTCGACTACAGCGATTATTGTTTTCTGTTGCCATGGCAACATGTAGGCTTAAAAACAAGAGAATGACATAAAACCAGAAAATTCAAGTTTTTCGTTTATAAAATTCAATGTAACTTTATTATTTCAAGAGCTACAGTTTTAGTGTCTTCGACAGCTTTTCATATTTTTGCCTGTTCTACAACTTTGCCGAAGACGCCAAAGCTCTAGGATGTGAAATAAAAAAGTTAGCACCGCAGCGCCACCTATGCGGCGGTTTTGCGAACTAAATTCCAAGCGCAATTTGAGGCGCAGATAAAATCCAACAACTTTGCCGAAGACACCAACTCTATAGGACGTAACCCCAATGTGCTAGAGGTTTTGTCTTGCTAATCTCTGTTCCTGGCCCAGTGTGCAGTGGTGGGGCAAGAGTTCGAATAAAACACACACATACAAAAAGTGTTGTAACTCAAAATTGAAAAGACATTTGGCGTAACTTTGTTCAGCAAAATTTTAGCTCATGGATGGTAGAATCACCACAAGGTATTTATTTATTTTTATCTGCTTCGATTTTTTGAAATAGGTTGAATTATCAACTAAGGTCGAACTTTTGCCCCACCTTACTCTACAGCTTTAGGTTATCCGCATAGATCAGCTTCAATTCTTCGTCCAAAACCAAAGCAACAGTCCAAGATTTCTTCCTTGCGGAACTCCGGACTTGTTGGAAAACGATGATGATACACAACCGTCGATCTTCACTCGAAGCTCTCGTCCTGTAAGGTATGACTCCAACCAATACACCAAATGCGAAGCGACACCGAGGCGAGATAACTTTCGTAGAAGTATTCCGTGGTCAATTTTATTAAACGCTGCTTCAAGTCGGTGTGAATAGCGTCCACCTGTGCATTTGCTTCCATTCCCCTCAAACACTTTGATGTGAAAGTCAGCAAGTTGGTAGTGACCGATCGATTAGGCATGAACCCATAGTAAATGATCGCTAAATGAATCTCAGGAGGAATTTCTGTAGAAACTTGGCTAGTTTTAAGATGAATCTTTTGAGAAATTTCTTGAAAAACTTCTGAAGAAGACCCATGAAAAATTATTGAGGAAGTTCCGGATATAATCTCTGAAGGAATTTAGAGAGAAATTTCCGAAGAAATGCATGGGTAGGAACGAATTTTATAAGAATACTGGAGTGATCTTTGGGGTATTCTTTCATAAATCATTCTAGGAATTCATGCAAATATCTCCTTTCTATAAAAATCCGGAAAAAATAATTAATCTTGAAAGAATCCCTAAAGAATATCTTCAGGTGTCCCTGGAGGTAATCCCAGAGAAAATTCTTGATCAGTACAGGTGAAAGAATTATTTCTAAAAGAATTTCTGTAGAAATCTGTAGAAGAATTCTTGGTGAACTCATCGGCGGAATACCTAAAACAATATGCATTCCGCAATAATTACAGAAAAAAAATTTTTTTTTCATAGATTGGTTTTCCCGTAATAATTCTTAATTAGGCGTAATACTGAAGTCTTCCCATGGATACTTACCAATATAGGGATTTATTTTTATTACGCTAAGATTTGGAAATCTTGAGTAATTAGCTCTGATTTTACCATGACAGCACAGAAGATCTGCAAAAACTCAATATCATAGAAAAACAGACGTATCACATCGTCACAAAAGTATAATCGCCCAATGCTAATTATGCTGTGTTTCACAAACCCATTGAGTAGATGGCGGTAGTGAACAAACGTCAAATAGGAGCAAAAACGATGTGAGTGCCATGAGCGAGAGATTTGCGAACTACAGAATATTTGAATAGTTCGTTAGAAACGGAAACGATGATGGAAAGTGAGTAGAGTAAGACGTCTGTTTGTCTGTATCAATATGTTTGTATTGAAAATAGATTGTCCACGAAGTTCGGTGGTCGTACTTGATCTACGCAGTGTTTTAAACCCTGCGACTGACTAAAAACTATAATCACAACCTACTAGCAAGTTAACGATTCATCATGTCTGCGTGCTTAATTATACCTTCGTGATGCTGAACATGTAACCGAAAATTATACCGTGTCTTTCCTCCTTACATCTCCAATCTTGGCGAAGAAAACTAAAAACAAACAGTCTCCGGAAATCGTCTCGTCATAGGTTTCCTAAGCTCTCAACCTCAACCATTTTCTCCTGTACGAGCAAATCAACAGTGTGACACAGCAAATTACCGACCTGGCCCACGATAACGACGACGACGACATTACAGGCAGCTTTGGATACTCTAATCCGCCGAGTACCTGTCTCCCCGACGAACGAGTTCACCTCACCATGTGCAATCGAATTTCCCTGCTAATTGCTTTTCCTCCCAACCAACCGCCCGAACGACGACGACGACGACGCTAATAAGTGCTCGCGAACGTGATTACGTGCCAACTACTCGCGACGACGACAACGACGACGACTGCGTTAAATGAAACCCCCGCTAGGCAGGTCAAGGAGGTGGAAGGTTGAACCGGCGTGGCGGTGCGGCGCAGGGGGAGGAAACAATAGAACTCGATAATGGCCGCTCGAACGATTTTCCGACAGATGGGGTCCGCCCACCCAGCTAAAGTTACCTACGTGGCGGGGATTTCTTGACTGACAAACGAGCAGTGTGCCACCATGCTGAAGCTTTACCTTGCACAATGACACAGCTACAATTTGGATCGAAGGTAAGTGCACTGTAATTTAGTATCTTTAACTTGAGGAAAAGTGAATCGTGGCGGAGACGAGTGGATAATTAGCGCGAACTTGGATAAAACAAACAATCTACAGATAGATATGTAGGTGGATGGGTGTATGCGACTGTGAACATCTGGAAGAGATCAGTTGGAAGGCGTATTTTACGCTGACAAATGAGACGCATTGAAATCAACGAACCGGTCGGGTGGAACAGTTAAACTTTTGTAAGGGCTGTTGTACGTGTACACTTAACTGTTACTTACTTGAATCGAAATCCAATGGGTTTACAAATCGGAAGCACAACTCATCCCGCAAAACTTGGTGTCGCAAGCTGAAATATACGAAGATAAGGACGTGACAATCATGATGGACGTGAGATGATAGAAAGGTGAAAGCAGTATTTTGACGAACAAAAGGACTCCTCCAAGGAATCATCCAAGGTTTTTTCCAAGGATTTTTCCAAGGATTTCTCCTGCAATTCTTCCAAGGATTCCTCCAGGAATTCTTCCAAGGATTCCTGCGAGAATTCGTCCAAGGCTATATCCAGGAATTCTTCCAAGGATTCCTAAGGGGAATTCTTCCAAGGATACCTGAAGGAATCCTTCCAAGGATTCCACCAAGGATTCCTCCAGGAATTCTTCCAAGGATTTCTCCAGGAATTCTTCCAAGAATTCCTGCAAAAAAATTTCCAAGAATTCCTCCAGGAATTCTTCCAAGGATTGCTCCAACAATTCTTCCAAGTATTCCTGCAAGAATTCGTCCAAGGCTCTTCCAAGGATTCCTCCAGGAATTCTTCCAAGGATTCCTCTAGGAATTCTTCCAAGGATTCCTCCAGGAATTCTTCCAAGGATTCCTCCAGGAATTCTTCCAAGGATTCCTCCAGGAATTCTTCCAAGGATTCCTCCAGGAATTCTTCCAAGGATTCCTCCAGGAATTCTTCCAAGGATTCCTCCAGGAATTCTTCCAAGGATTCCTCCAGGAATTCTTCCAAGGATTCTCGGAAGAATTCCTGGAGGAATTCTTCCAAGAGTTCTTCCAGGAATTCTTCCAAGAGTTCCTCCAGGAATTCTTCCAAGAGTTCTTCCAGGAATTCTTCCAAGAGTTCCTCCAGGAATTCTTCCAAGGATTCCTCCAGGAATTCTGCCAAGAGTTCCTCCAGGAATTCTTCCAAGAGTTCCTCCAGGAATTCTTCCAAGAGTTCCTCCAGGAATTCTTCCAAGAGTTCCTCCAGGAATTCTTCCAAGAGTTCCTCCAGGAATTCTTCCAAGAGTTCCTCCAGGAATTCTTTTTATTTATTTATTTATTTATTTATTTATTATTAATTTATTCATCTGACCTAGCTGGTCTTAATGAATATAAGGGACAGGGAAAAGCCGATTTGAGTGAATTGTTCTCAAAACTTACTCAAATCGGCGTAAAAACCCTATATCTGTTTACAAAACAAGCATACACAACAAATTACACGTATAAAATTACATAATTCAATACAATTTACAAACAGTGTCAATTAGGTAAAAAAAAAGTCCATTTGAATATTTTTCCATTCTAATGGGAGTGATCCTTGTACCGGTGGGTTCTCATCTGCCGCTTATCGAAACCATTCCCTCAAGCGGTTCTTGAAAGTGGTCGACGAAACATTGAAGTCAAAGACTGCATACACTTCGTTGAACTTAGTCGTCATAAAGCGGATAGGGTCATGTTCGCCATACAATGAGTTCCTCTGTTCCAGCATCAGGAAGTTACGTTCGCGAAGAATCCGTTCGGGTGCGTAGATATGGAGCTGACTTAGTAACGCCGAGGAATCCGATTCCCCGAGCAGAATTTTGGCGATAAACACAGCTTGGGCTACACTCCTTCTATTTTCAAGCGTGGATAAACCGAGTAGTCTGCAGCGGTCCTCATAGTGCGGTAAGTTGATGGGATCACGCCATGGTAAGTGCCTCAGCGCTGCACGAACAAACTTTCTCTGGACTGCTTCAATCCTCGCAATCCACGTTGACTGATACGGGCACCATACAACGGAATTTGATTCCAAAATAGAACGGACGAGGGCACAGTACAACGAGCGAAGGCATAACGGGTCGTTGAATTCATTAGAAATCTTCAGCATAAATCCCAGTTGGCGGTTTGCTTTGTTGATGATGGTGTTGAAATGAGGTTGAAACTTGGGTTGAAAAGTAAGGGCTGAATCCAGCGTAACACCAAGGTCACGCACTTGCAGAGCGCGTTCGAGTGGCTGATCTCTGATGAAGTAGTTGTGGGTTATTGGCTTGTGCTTCCGGTGATACGATATTATACTGCATTTCGGGATACTAATAGTTAACATGTTCGAGGTGCACCAATCGTCAAAAGCATTTAACAGCTGTTGCAAATTCAGGCAATCCTGCACGCACTTGACTACCATGTATAACTTTACATCATCAGCATAAAACAAACGGCATCCTGGAGGCAGTAGAAACGACAGTTCGTTTATGAAAAGCGAAAACAAAAGCGGGCCCAAATTACTCCCTTGTGGTACACCAGACGCATTTGAGAAAGGTAGCGATGAAGCACATCCAATCTTAACTATCAAGTTACGATCTCTGAGGTATGAGCCGAGCCAGCAAACTAGATCCGCTGAGACACCAATTATTTTCAGTCGTTCCAAGAGTATACCGTGATCAACTCGGTCGAAGGCGGATTTCAGATCAGTATAGACCGTGTCAACTTGTGCGCCAGCATCCATGTTTCGTAAGCAAAATGAGACGAATTGGACCAAATTTGTGGATGTAGACCTTTTGGGGAAGAATCCATGCTGGTCGGAAGAGATGTAGTTCTTACAAGAAGCAAACAGCGCGTCATTCATAATGATCTCCAACACTTTTGAGCATGCACACAACGAATTAATTCCTCTGTAATTCTCAACGTTATTGCGGTTACCTTTCTTGTGCACAGGAAACATGATTGAAGTTTTCCAGCTGGAGGGAAAGCGGCATTGTCGGAAGGATAGGTTAAAAAGTGTAGTCAGAGGCGAAACTAGTACATCCTCGCACTTTTTTAGAACGCATGCTGGTATACCGTCTAAACTTGGCGTAACTGAGTATTTAAGCTTTCGGATTGCTAATCGAACTAGCTCCTCTGTAACCGTAAAGCTACTTAAAGGACAGACGTTCAAAGGTGTATCCCTGCAAGCATAGGCAACTTGATGAGCAGACGAAACAGTTTCGTTAAATGCGCTTTTGAAGTGTGTAGCAAAAAGCTCGCATTTCTGCGGAGCGGTAGTAGCCGTGTTATTTCCTAAGAACATTTCCGTAGGTAATCCGCTCTCTTTTCGCTTGGTGTTCACGAAATTCCAAAACTGTCGTGGGTTCCGGCGCAGGTTCGCTTGTGTCCTGATGCAGTGACGTTTATACAAGAGACGATTATATGTTCGGTAATCGTTGCTAGCGAGAGCAAAACGATGTCTGGCGAATGGACAACGATTTCGGCAGTAAGCACGAAGAGCATTGGACCTGAGCCGCTTCAGGTGACGCAAATGGGTGTTTCCCCATGGTGGTTTAGGGGCTGGCCTCCGCAACGATACATAATCAGCCAAGACTCCGTTCACAACGCTCGTAAACGCCTCAACAGCAAGATCAATATCTTCGAAGTCCGCTATTGCATTCCAATCAACTTGAAGGAGGGCTGAAGTAAGCCCTGGAAAATCAGCGCGATAAAAGTTCAGTCCTAATTCTTCCGCAATATCCTCGAATGGATTGAGTTTTGGTGGATGAACGGTAATTTCAAGAGCGGGATGATTGTCATCCAGGGTTGACAATGGTACAACAGCTTCGTGGATTTCATAATCTTCCAGTGCTGCTTCATTCAGCAAGACAAGATCAAGGATTCTGCCAAAAGAATTACAGATGTTGTTTATATTCGTGACACCATGAAAGCTGAAACCATCCAGCAACACAGCGCAAGCAGGAGAGATGTGGGATCGTAGCGCGTTATCAGTGGGACGACTGTTTTCAGGTGTACTCCATATTAGACCTGATTGGTTGTAGTCGCCAAGAAGGAGTGCATGGTCGTTGGATCCTAGACGAGAATACACAGCATCGATCGATTGGAGATGGCCATTCACACAATCGAGATCATTTTTGCGATCCGGTGGCAAGTAGATTACACCAATACTAACACAGCAATCCGGTAGCTTCAATTTGACAAACAGCTGTTCGATCGTGACATCAACCGGTGTTGTATCCAGCAAGCTGTTCAGCGAAGAGGAGACAGCTATAAGTACACCTCCACCACGTGACTTACGACTATTTTCGAAGCTACGATAATTTCTATAAACAACATAGGAATCTCCAAAAAGCTGCCGAAAAAATATTTTTTCGTCCAACCAGGTTTCTGTCAGCACGATAATGTCATAATTGGAGGCAGAGATGGCGAGGTAAACATCGTCGATTTTTGTGCGCAGTCCCCGAACGTTTTGATAGTAAACAAGTAGTTTTTCACACGAGTTACCATCTAATGGTGCATTGACGCTCTCCGTGTTAGATCTAACAATGCTCACTGATCCGCGACTGCTGGTCGCTGGCTGGAAGGGCTCGACTGCAGTCAGAGGGATAGAGACTTCCTCAGAGGCTGTGGTAAGAGCGCGTCTCGGTGTCCGGTTCAAAGTGGTTGTCCGTAAATGGCTTAACGAGGATTGGCTGGAAATGTGGCACGGATCAGGGTGCGGAGGGCTTGAGAAAGTTGCGTACTTGCCTGAAGAAGGAGGTCGGAAGATCTCGTCTCCCTTCTCAAATGCAGGACCGGGACGACTGCTGGTCGCTGGCTGGAGGGGCTCGACTGCAATGAGAGGGATAGAGACTCCAAGAGTTCCTCCAGGAATTCTTCCAAGAGTTCCTCCAGGAATTCTTCCAAGAGTTCCTCCAGGAATTCTTCCAAGAGTTCCTCCAGGAATTCTTCCAAGAGTTCCTCCTGGAATTCTTCCAAGAGTTCCTCCAGGAATTTTTCCAAGAGTTCCTCCAGGAATTCTTCCAAGAGTTCTTCCAGGAATTCTTCCAAGAGTTCCTCCAGGAATTCTTCCAAGATTTCCTCCAGGAATTCTTCCAAGAATTCCTCCAGAAATTCTTCCAAGGATTCCTCCAGAAATTCTTCCAAGAATTCCTCCAGGAATTCATCCGAGAATTCCTCCAGGAATTCTTTCAAGGATTCCTCCAGGAATTCTTCCAAGAATTCCTCCAGGAATTCTTCCAAGAATTCCTTCTGGAATTCTTCCAAGAATTCCTCCAGGAATTCTTCCAAGAATTCCACCAGGAATTCTTCCAAGAATTCCTCCAGGATTTCTTCCAAGGATTCCTCCAGGAGTTTCTCCAAGGATTCCTCCAGAAATTCTTCCAAGGATTCCCGCAGAAATTCTTCCAAAGATTACTCCAGGAATTCTTCCAAGAATTCCTCCAGGAATTCTTCCAAGAATTCCTCCAGGAATTCTTCCAAGAATTCCTCCAGGAATTCTTCCAAGGATTCCTCCAGGAATTCTTCCAAGGATTCCTCCAGGAATTCTTCCAAGGATTCCTCCAGGAATTCTTCCAAGGATTCCTCCAGGAATTCTTCCAAGGATTCCTCCAGGAATTCTTCCAAGGATTCCTCCAGGAATTCTTCCAAGGATTCCTCCAGGAATTCTTCCAAGGATTCCTCCAGGAATTCTTCCAAGGATTCCTCCAGGAATTCTTCCAAGGATTCCTCCAGGAATTCTTCCAAGGATTCCTCCAGGAATTCTTCCAAGAAATCCTCCAGGAATTCTTCCAAGGATTCCTCCAGGAATTCTTCCAAGGATTCCTCCAGGAATTCTTATAAGAATTCCTCCAGGAATTCTTCCAAGGATTCCTCCAGGAATTATTCCAAGGATTCCTCCAGGAATTCTCCCAAGGATTTCACTCGGAATTCTTTCAATGACTCCTCCAGGAATTCTTCCAAGGACTCCTTCGAAAATTCTTCCAAGGACTCCTCTAGGAATTCTTCCAAGGACTCCTCCAGGCATTCTTCCAAGGACTCCTCCAGGAATTCGTCGAAGGATTCCTTCAGGAATTCTTCCAAGGATTCCTGCAGGAATTCTTCCAAGGATTCCTGCAGGAATTCTTCCAAGGATTCCTGCAGGAATTCTTCCAAGGATTCCTCCATGATTTTTTTCAAGGATTCCTCCAGGAATTCTTTCAAGGATTCCTCCAGGAATTCTTCCAAGGATTCCTCCAGGAATTCTTCCAAGGATTCCTCCTGGAATTCTTCCAAGGATTCCTCCAGGAATTCTTCCAAAGATTCCTCCAGGAATTCTTCCAAGGATTCCTCCAGGAATTCTTCCAAGGATTCCTCCAGGAATTCTTCCAAGGATTCCTCCAGGAATTCTTCCAAGGATTCCTCCAGGAATTCTTCCAAGGATTCCTCCAGGAATTCTTCCAAGGATTCCTCCAGAAATTCTTCCAAGGATCCCTCCAGGAATTCTTCCAAGGATTCGTCCAGGAATTCTTCCAAGGATTCCTCCAGGAATTCTTCCAAGGATTCCTCCAGGAATTCTTCCAAGGATTCCTCCAGGAATTCTTCCAAGGATTCCTCCAGGAATTCTTCCAAGGATTCCTCCAGGAATTCTTCCAAGGATTCCTCCAGGAATTCTTCCAAGGATTCCTCCAGGAATTCTTCCAAGGATTCCTCCAGGAATTCTTCCAAGGATTCCTCCAGGAATTCTTCCAAAGATTCCTCCAGGAATTCTTCCAAGGATTCCTCCAGGAATTCTTCCAAAGATTCCTCCAGGAATTCTTCCAAAGATTCCTCCAGGAATTCTTCCAAGAGTTCCTCCAGGAATTCTTCCAAGAGTTCCTCCAGGAATTCTTCCAAGAGTTCCTCCAGGAATTCTTCCAAGAGTTCCTCCAGGAATTCTTCCAAGAGTTCCTCCAGGAATTCTTCCAAGAGTTCCTCCAGGAATTCTTCCAAGAGTTCCTCCAGGAATTCTTCCAAGAGTTCCTCCAGGAATTCTTCCAAGGACTCCTTCAAAAATTCTTCCAAGGACTCCTCTAGGAATTCTTCCAAGGATTCCTCCAGGAATTCTTCCAAGGATTCCTCCGGGACTTTTTCCAAGGATTCCTTATGGAATTCTCCCAAGGATTCCTCCAGGAATTCTTCCAAGGTTTTTTCCAAGGATTTTTCCAAGGATTCCTCCAGCAATTTTTCCAAGCATTCCTGCAGGAATTCGTCCAAGGATTTTTCCAGAATTTAATCCAAGGATTTCTCCAGCAATTCATTCAAGGATTCCTCCAGGAATTCTTGCAAAGATTTCTCCAGAAATTCTTCCAAGAACGCCTTCAAGAATTCTTCTAAGAATTTCTCCAGGATTTTTTCTGAGGATTTCTCCAGGAATTCTTTCATGAATTTCTCCAGGAATTCTTCCAAGAATTCCTCCAGGAATTCTTCCAAGAATTCCTCCAGGAATTCTTCCAAGAATTCCTCCAGGAATTCTTCCAAGAATTCCTTCAGGAATTCTTCCAAGAATTCCTCCAGGAATTCTTCCAAAAATTCCTCCAGGAATTCTTCCAAGGATGCCTCCAGGAATTCTTCCAAGAATTCCTCCAGGAATTCTTCCAAGAATTCCTCCAGAAATTCTTCCAAGAATTCCTCCAGGAATTCTTCCAAGAATTCCTCCAGGAATTCTTCCAAGAATTCCTCCAGGAATTCTTCCAAGAATTCCTCCAGGAATTCTAACAAGAATTCCTCCAGGAATTCTAACAAGAATTCCTCCAGGAATTCTAACAAGAATTCCTCCAGGAATTCTAACAAGAATTCCTCCAGGAATTCTAACAAGAATTCCTCCAGGAATTCTTCCAAGAATTCCACCAGGAATTCTTCCAAGAAATTCACCAGGAATTCTTCCAAGAATTCCTTCTGGAATTCTTCCAAGAATTCCTCTTGAAAGAATTCCTGGAGAAATTCTTGAAAAAAATCCTGGAGGAATTCTTGGAAGAATTCCTGGAGGAGTTCTCGGAAGAATTCCTGGAGGAATTCTTCCAAGAGTTCTTCCAGGAATTCTTCCAAGAGTTCCTCCAGGAATTCTTCCAAGAGTTCTTCCAGGAATTCTTCCAAGAGTTCCTCCAGGAATTCTTCCAAGAGTTCCTCCAGGAATTCTTCCAAGAGTTCCTCCAGGAATTCTTCCAAGAGTTCCTCCAGGAATCCTTCCAACAGTTCCTCCAGGAATTCTTCCAAGAGTTCCTCCAGGAATTCTTCCAAGAGTTCCTCCAGGAAATTTTCCAAGAGTTCCTCCAGGAATTCTTCCAAGAGTTCCTCCAGGAATTCTTCCAAGAGTTCCTCCAGGATTTCTTCCAAGAGTTCCTCCAGGAATTCTTCCAAGAGTTCCTCCAGGAATTCTTCCAAGAGTTCCTCCAGGAATTCTTCCAAGAGTTCCTCCAGGAATTCTTCCAAGAGTTCCTCCAGGAATTCTTCCAAGAGTTCCTCCAGGAATTCTTCCAAGAGTTCCTCCAGGAATTCTTCCAAGAGTTCCTCCAGGAATTCTTCCAAGAGTTCCTCCAGGAATTCTTCCAAGAATTCCTCCAGGAATTCTTCCAAGAGTTCCTCCAGGAATTCTTCCAAGAGTTCCTCCAGGAATTCTTCCAAGAGTTCCTCCAGGAATTTTTCCAAGAGTTCCTCCAGGAATTCTTCCAAGAGTTCTTCCAGGAATTCTTCCAAGAGTTCCTCCAGGAATTCTTCCAAGATTTCCTCCAGGAATTCTTCCAAGAATTCCTCCAGAAATTCTTCCAAGGATTCCTCCAGAAATTCTTCCAAGAATTCCTCCAGAAATTCTTCCAAGAATTCCTCCAGGAATTCTTCCGAGAATTCCTCCAGGAATTCTTCCAAGGATTCCTCCAGGAATTCTTCCAAGAATTCCTTCTGGAATTCTTACAAGAATTCCTCCAGGAATTTTTCCAAGAATTCCTCCAGGAATTCTTCCAAGAATTCCTCCAGGAATTCTTCCAAGAATTCCTCCAGGATTTCTTCCAAGGATTCCTCCAGGAGTTTCTCCAAGGATTTCTCCAGAAATTCTTCCAAGGATTCCCGCAGAAATTCTTCCAAAGATTACTCCAGGAATTCTTACAAGGATTTCTCTAAGAATTCTTCCAAGGATTCCTCCAAGAATTTGTTCAAGAATTTCTCAAGGAATTTTTTCAAGGATTCCTGTGCATGAATATCAGTGCAAACAAATGTTGATCTTTCACAATGTTCGTAGCACGGGTTTTCGGCATTTCAACGATGTTCATTTTCCCCGCTGTGTCTTGAAGTCAGCAGAGGAAAAATTGACGTTGGTCTTTTTGTCCTGTCGTTGAATCCAGGCAATTATCGGACGCACGTTGGCGTTTGTTCCGCACGTTTTACCGGTTTCGTTTCATTTTTTGTCCTAAAGTTTTTTGGGACTCCAGAGGTCGCTGAAAAAACAATGCCAAAACGTCAATCTGCCATTACTTTTATTTTCCTTGTGAACAGTTGACAACAGAACTGGAAAGACCTTAAAACCGTGTGCTCAATTCTGTGTCGCACAATATATACCTTATAATTGCGATCAATAACCGCAATTGAGATGCTCCTAATAACATCAAATAATCTAAATTATAGACCAAATCGGCCACCCCGGCAAACTCTATCATCATCCCAAAACCCGTGAAAGTGTCAGCTCGAAAACCACCTTCACCGCGCCACACATGCGGTCAACATCAATCTAAACACCCGCCTCTGCCTCCAGCATATCGCTTACCTCCATCCAGACGCTTCCTAAGATCTATGAGTTTTTGTGTAGAAGTCATTATGCGACCGACCGACGCCTCGCATCGGTGTCCCACATTGTGCGTCCAGCAGCCACAACAACAGCAGCAGCAGCAGTCGAAAATAATGTTATTATCCCAAAAAACAACGCCCCTTGATCGTCAAAGGTGTCCTCAAAACACACATTTCTCCCCGGGTCGCCCGGAGAACGGAAATCGAACACAATGATAGAAGACCATCTGGGTGGTCCCTGTCTGCCATGGCTCTTCTTCTGTTTCGGAGTGATACTTCCGACCGACCGACCAAAGTGCGAACTCGAGATGACAATCAGCCGACAACCGAACGACACATACACGACACGCCGAAATAATTGCACTCGGATCAGGGAGAGGAAGTAATTTGATAGGTTTTCCTTTGGGCTTTTTTCTCCCTGGGTTCCCTGGCTCATTGCATGGGACCGTTATTTCGGTTGGATATCTTTTTGGGATTTGGCGCGAACCTCCTAATTGAAGGGTGCGAAATGCAGTTAGGATCTGAGGTCCTTTGACAGCTCGGTGCGCAACCGACGCGACGTGACAGGACGAACGGACGGATGTCACGAAGTCAACGGAAAGTGTCAAGGTTGTCAGGGTTCATTCACGGCGGAATAATGCGAACAATTGGCTTGTTGTTCTTCCGGTAATTGGCCGTTTGAATGTGTTTTTATGCTTTGATTGACTCTGTTGACATTTCACGCCGATTGACACAATGCAGAGAGGTGACACTTTTTGGTGCCAAAATGGGTCAGTTGCGCGAAATACAAGTTATGAGAACAGGATTGTGAGAAAATTGAACTGAATTATAAAAGTTTGTGGTTTCTCTTTATTATCCAGAAATTGTGACACGATGTTAACTGAATGCAGATTTTTTCAATGCTTCATACAGATCGCAAATAAATTCTTCATCTAAAAATTTTTTCTACTCTTTTTCTTCTTCTTATTAAATACTGCGTTTCCACTGGAACTTGGTCTGTCTCTCTTCTGCTTAGTGTTTTTTGAGTGCTTCCACTGTTTTATTAATTGAAGGCACTGCACTGGCGTCATCGAGATTACACGAAGTTACTCACTGAGTAACCAGCTCTTGAGATAAAAAAAAGTTTTATTTACCACTATGAGCATCCTTGCAAACACATATGGGGATTTTTTTTTAATTATCGTACAAATTGGTAGGAAGGTTCTCAGAATTTAATGAAATTTGATTCATAGGTAGGGTTCATACATAAACTAAATTTAAATAATCAGGGTCGCCTAATTTTCCGGAAAACTCTAGTGGAAAACAAATATTTTCCTCAGACGCCACCTACTTTGAAAAATCAGAACTCAAGAACGAAGCATTGTAGACACATTTTTTTTGTGAAATCAGGAGAGAGTCCTTAAAAAATCTTTAATATGGTTCTGAAGAAAACCCTGAAAAGAAAAATGACTGCAGAAATTTTAGACAATAGTACTGATGAAGTTTTTGAAGAAATCCCTCAACAAATTTCCGAGGGATCCCTGGAGTAATTTCTGAAGGAACTCTTGGAAAAACTCCTGGAGATATCACAGGAGGAATTTATAAATGAATTTCTCACACAATTTTCGATGGAAACCCTGCAGAAAACAAACTGAAAGATTTTTAAGAGAACCACCAGAAAATGAGTTTTTAAAGGAAGCTCTGGAATACTGGAAGAACTGGATGACTCTTTGCAGGTATTAATGGAAGAATTTCTTTAAAAAATCCTTGATAAATGATAAGAAAAGGAGTATTTTTTGCAGAAATAACTGGAAGAATAATTGAAGAAGTGCCTGAAGCATTACCGGAAAAAAAATCTGATAGTAACCCTGAAGAAAGGTCTTTATAAATTCTAAGCAATTCCTGGTGTAATACCTAAAGGAACTTCTGGCGAATCCCTGCAGAAAATAATTTCTGAAACGTCTCCCGATGAAATTTCTGAAGATGAACCCTAGAGGAGTTTCTGAAAGAGTCTACTGACGGTTTTTTTGAGAAATTTCTAGAAGAATTCCTGAAGAAATTCCAAAGAAAACTCTTGGAGAAATTCTTTCAGAAATATTTGAAGTAATGCGTGAAAGGATACATGCACGAACTTGAGCATCAACCCTTGAAAGAATTTTCTAAAAAAAATCTGAAGGAATCCCTGACGATTTCACTAGGAATTTATGAAGAAACTCCTCATGGAAACTTTCAAGATGATTATTTTGAGAAATCTCTTGGAAAAAAAACAGAGGAAGACCCTAGGAAGTTTATGGTGAAAATCCTTCGAGAATCTGTGGAGAAATCTAGGAGAAATTTCCAAAGAAATACATGATAAAGACTAATCTGAAGGGACACTCGAGGAGATATTTTTGGGGGAATTCTTGCTGAAATTATTCTAGGAAATCCTGCAAGAATCTTCTTTCTATAAAAAAAACGGAAAAAAATAATAAATTCTTAAACAAACCCTAGTAGAATTTCTCGTGGTTTTCCTGGAGGTAATCGTGAATAAAATTCTAAAAAAGTACATAAGATGGAATACATTCTTAAAGAATTTCTCTCTCTTCTTTCATGATAATTTCAGAAAAAAATTCTGAGGACTACTTTATGATCAGACTGCTGTAAATGAATGATGATTATGATCATTTATAGCGTCACAACAAATTATATTTTGCGTCCGAAAAAATGAGAAAAATCCAGGGCAACCTATTTTCCCGGCAAACTCAGGTGATTATTTTTTGTTTTCTCTGACACTACTTTTAAAAAGCATAACTCAAGAATGAAGCATCGTAGAAACAAAGTTATTTAATGAAACGAAAGCATTATTTTTTTTTTCAGGAATCCAATAAAAATATGAACACAAAGTTTCCACAAAATTTTCCACAGTAAAGAAATTTCGTAAAAAAAAGTCAGAAAAACTATGCCCGAACTCTAGAAAATTTAAAAAAAATTGAGGAGATAATTTCATAAGCTTTAATCGCTTAAATTTTTGGGATGCACTTTTTTTCGTTTTTGATTTATGACCAATTTTGTGAAAAATGTCCAAATGTGTCAATTGAGCCGTTTCTGTGAAAATCAAAACTCAAGGACAAAGCATCGTGAAAACAAAGTTATTTTTTTATGAAAATAGAAGCAACCTGACTGAATTGTAACAAAAATATATCATAATCCTAACAAATCATGATATTTATAACTCATTGTGATATAATCATGTTCAACATGCTTGGTGTTTTCAAAATACTTTAATTAAATTATATCACATTATGTTATAAATGTTGTTTCATAACTCATTGTATTATAATTAAGTTTTGAATCTTCGATATTTGAGAAAAAATCAAACAAAATTATATCAAATTATGATAGAAACCAGTAATCCAGAGGCTAAAATTTGTATCACATTTTGTTATAATTTTGATAGGATTATAACAAAATAATATATAATCTTGATTAGACCAATGTACTTTTTGTTACAATTTCAGTTATTTTAACATCATCCTGCAGCTAGTTTATAACATAATAAGTTAGAGAAAAATATTATAACATCATAACACAATATGATACAAACTTGATATAATTTTCTAGTCGGGAAATTTTCGCAGGAATAAAAAAAAATATGAACTGGAAAAAAAATTTCCACAAAATTGTCCACTGTTGAGGAAATTTATAAAGTTTATAAAGAAAAGCCGGAAAAACTATGCCCGAAATCTCGGACAATTTAAAAGAAATATTTTTGAGATGATATTTTACATTAAAGCTTACATAGGCTTGTTTGGTCATTTTGTTTGCAAAATTGGCCATAACTCAGGAACGAAAAAAGTGCATTCCAAAAAATTCAGCGTTTAAAGCTCATAAAATTATTATCTCAAAAATATTTTTTTGAAAGTTTCTCGCGAGTTCGGGCATAGTTTTTCCGGTTTTCCATTACAAATTTTCGCAACTGTGGAAAATTTTGTGGAAAACTTTTTCCAGTTCATGTATATTTTTTATCATTCATTTGCCTTTTTCTTAACTGTTTCAAGGAATCATAGTTATAAGATAAACTATACAATTCCTGTCGCACTATCAGTTATCCCGTTTTACGGTACGGTGAATACATTTGAAATACAATAATTGATTTTCGGTACGCATCCGTTAAATCCCAGACGATGATCCAAAACTGGAGCCTCGTAGCCGTGCGGTTAGGGTCACCAAGCTTATAATCGCACCATGCTATGGGGTGAGGGTTCGATTCCCGCTTCGGGCGTTGAAACTTTTCGTGAGAATAGTTTCTTCCCCGTTTCCACTGGTGCATGCTCCGTTGTCTAATGTTAAGTTTAAAACAGTCTGTACAGCCGAAAGCTGAAGACGCTGTCCGTGTCTTTTTTTTAAACTGAATATTAATTCTACGTCTTGACTTTTCAGTACGTATTTTTTCAATACCCGGATACATTGCACATAAAGCCTAATTTATCATGAGCAGAAGAATTTTGGAACGTAATTTTAAATTCTCCGCTCTCTATTTTTGGGCTCCGGACATCTTTCACTAGTATTTTTTAATTATTGAGTTTTAAATCTTGCTTGTTTTCTAATCAGAAACTCTATAATGGAATAAGCACATCTCCGTTAGAAGTACATTAGTAAAACAACCTTGATTTCAACTACATACCAAATTTGTTTGATTGACTGAGCACTTCCAAATTTCAGACACACATTTTTGTTTTAAATACTTCAAACAAGCAAATAAATGGTTCCATCGCTGCCTGCAGCCAATCAAGCTGTCCAATTTGCCACCGCATGCCGCCAGCCTGAGCCCAATTTGTCTGCTGAACAATAACCGACCGATGCGACGGCTTAATCAGGGCTAGGTCTAATTCCGCCCAACTTTAATGTCCAATCGACGTCAGAAGCCAAATTAGTAAATCGGAAGAGTGCTAACTTAATCCAATTGTGGCATTTTTCGGACTGAACTGAATTCCACAAGTTTTCCTTTTCGCCGAGCAACTGGTGTCCAGCTGCTTCTGTGTGCCGGATGATTCGCTGCTGCCGCTGCTGCTGCTGTTCAAACAGACCCCGAGCCGGCCCAAAGGCCGCCCAGTCAATCGTGCACATGTTGTCCGTTGTTGGTTCAATTTCAAAAGGAACTGGTAAGTATCTCTCGTTAGAGAGTGCCTTAAATACGTCCCATTAGGAGAGACCTTTACCGATCGTTTTCTACAATTTGCATACAAAGTCTTGTCATTGTTTCGCGAAGCAAGGAGCTGTTCGGGAACCGTTCTGCTTCGTATTCCGGGTTGTATGGGTTTTTTTCTGAACGTGAGGGTATTTTAACACATCAGGCTGAGGCACGTTGAGTATTGAGTGAACATTATTGCTGTTCCTCAATATAACGCATAAATAAACCGCTCTTGAGCATAAATTTAAAAAAAAATGGTAGGATAAGCTGTTATTCAACTATCATTGCTAAGAATTCTTCGTCAGTTGCTCTTCCCTCTGAGAGCGGCTAGCATTGACTCTCTGCTGAGTCCATAGCTCCTTCGACCCGGAAACTTGGATATCGATAAACGGCAACTACTAATGGGCCCTGAATCGAACTGGAAAGGAATAACAGCCACACATAAACATACTACCATGGATGGAAAATAAAAGTGAAAACATCACAAAAATACGATTTGTAACTGCAGATGTCAATTGTAATTGGTCACGTAGTGCCCTAATGGATATTAGAGCTGTAAATAAGGGCTAATAAACAATGTTCAGAATGTAGAGTGCATTTTTTTTTATTTGTGAGTATCAACGAGATTTTAAGCCCTAGGCTAGTTCATCTCGGGACCCACGCTTCCTTCTTCTGAAGGAAGAACCCACATTTTGTGAGTTTGTCGGGAGTGAGATTCGATCCAAGGTCCACTCCGCACATTTTGGTTGATATGACGAGCAATTCGTCTTTGATTTGTTTCATCAAATCAAATTGGCCCCTCTAGAGGACTGCTGGAGTACAGTGGAAGCAGCCATCAACGACACAGCCTAGAGCACCATCGGGTACGTGGAACGGAATCGACGTAACGAATGGTTCGACGAAGAGTGCAGAACGGTTTTGGAGGAGAAGAACGCAGCGAGGGCGGTAATGCTGCAGCAAGGGACTCGACAGAACGTGGAACGTTACAAACAGAAGCGGAAACAGCAGACCCGCCTCTTTCGGGAGAAAAAGCGCCGCCTGGAAGAAGCGGAGTGTGAAGAAATGGAACTGCTGTGCCGTTCCCAAGAAAAATGGAAGTTCTATCAGAAGCTCAACGCATCCCGCAACGGCTTCGTGCCGCGAGCCGAAATATGCAGGGATATAGACGGAGGCCTCTTGACGGACGGACGTGAGGTGATCGAAAGGTGGAAGCAGCACTTCGATCAGCACCTGAACGGCGTGGAGAACGTAGGCACGGGAGCCCACGGCAGCGGAGGAAACGACGACGCCAGTGCAGCGGAGGACGGAAATGAACCAACTCCCACGCTGAGGGAAGTTAAGGATGCCATTCACCAGCTCAAAACCAACAAAGCAGCTGGTAAGGATGGTATCGCAGCTGAACTCATCAAGATGGGCCCAGAAAAGTTGGCCACCTGTCTGCATCGGCTGATAGTTAGGATCTGGGAAACCGAACAGCTACCGGAGGAGTGGAAGGAAGGGGTAATCTGCCCCATTCACAAGAAAGGCGACCATTTGGAATGTGAGAACTTCAGGGCGATCACTATGTTGAATGCTGCCTACAAAGTGCTATCCCAGATCATCTTCCGTCGTCTGTCACCTAAAACGAATGAGTTCGTGAGAAGTTATCAAGCCGGCTTCATCGACGGCCGGTCGACAACGGACCAGATCTTTACCGTACGGCAAATCCTCCAGAAATACCGTGAATACCAGGTCCCAACGCATCACCTGTTCATCGACTTCAAAGCGGCATACGACAGTATCGACCGCGCAGAGCTATGGAGAATCATGGACGAAAACGGCTTTCCTGGGAAGCTGACTAGACTGATTGAAGCAATGATGGACGGTGTGCAAAACTGCGTAAGAGTTTCGGGTGAACTATCCAGTTCATTCGAATCTCGCCGGGGACTGCGACAAGGTGACGGACTCTCATGCCTACTTTTCAACATCGCTCTGGAAGGTCAATTTGTGTGCTTTGCGGACGACATGGACATTATTACCAGAATATTTGGAACGGTGGCAGAGCTGTACACCCGCCTGAAACGCGAAGCAGCAAAGGTCGGACTGGTGGTGAATGCCTCAAAAACAAAGTACATGCTGGTAGGCGGAACCGAACACGACCGGATCCGTCTGGGTAGTAATGTTACGATAGACGGGGATACGTTCCAGGTGGTGGAGGAATTCGTCTACCTCGGATCCTTACTGACGGCTGAGAACAACGTGAGTCGTGAAATTCGGAGACGCATCATCAGCGGAAGTCGGGCCTACTATGGGCTCCAGAAGAAACTGCGGTCGAAAAAGATTCACCCACGCACCAAATGCACCATGTACAAAACTCTAATAAGACCGGTGATCCTCTACGGGCACGAGACATGGACCATGCTCGAGGAGGACCTACAAGCACTTGGAGTTTTCAAGTGACGCGTGCTAAGGACGATCTTCGGCGGTGTGCAGGAGAACGGTGTGTGGCAGAGAAGGATGAACCACGAGCTCGCTGCACTTTACGGCAAACCCAACATCCAGAAGGTGGCCAAAGCCGGAAGGATATGGTGGGCAGGGCATGTTGCAAGAATGCCGGAAAATAACCCTGCAAAGCTGGTGTTTGCTAACCATCCGGTTGGTACAAGAAGGAGTGGAGCGCAGAGAGCACGATGGGCGGACCAGGTGGAGCGTGATCTGGTGAGTATTGGGCGTGACCGACGTTGGAGAGCTGCAGCTGCAAATCGAGTATTATGGCGGCAAATTGTTGATTCAGTATTATCATGAATTTGATGTTAACTAAATAAATGAAAATGAACTTGGAAGCATAATACATACGGGTGATTTAAACTAAAACATAGTACTGAATTCCATAACAATTCTTTTACATGATGAATTTCTGCTTTTCAATTTCTTAAGATATTCTCTTTTTGGAGGAACTCCTTGCGGAACCTCTGATGGAATTCCAAGAAAAATGTGTTGAGAATGTTTTAGAAGAATTTCTGGAGAAATCCATGCGCGCATTTATGCAGGACTCCTTGAAGGTATATCTGGAGAAACTTATGGATAAAACTTTGTAATGATTTCCAAAAAATGTTTTGAAAAATTTCTAAAAATATTCCTGTAATTAATTCTGTAAAGTGAAATAATTTTTAAGAAACTTAGTGAAAAATCTGAGTACAAATTTAAGGTAAACTTAAGGTAAACTGAGAAGATATCCTGAAGTATTTTTTAAAAACATTGAGTAAGGATTTCATTTTGAATTAACTAATAGAAATCAAGTGAATTTAATCAAGTGAAATTTCTGGAGGAGCTTTTAGAGGTATTCACAACGAAATCCCTGAAAGAATTGTCAAAGCAGTTCCTAGGAGATTTTTGAAATAAATCTCTGGAGGAAAATTTAGCGGAATCCCAGGAGAATTTCCTTAGGGATTAGGGAAAAACGTCGAATTCCAAATAAATTATCAAAAAAATACTGGATGATGTTCGGGAGAAATACATGGAAAAGTTAAAAAAAAAATTGAAAGGTTTTCCAAAGAAGACATTCTTTTTTTTAAGTAACCTCTAAAAAACTATGAAGGAATCCATAATGGAATATCTGAAGAATTTTTGGAGTAAATCATGTACTGTTTACGAAAACAATTCTTTGAGAAGTTTTTCGGATAATCTCTAGTACAAATCCTGTAGAAGACTCTGGAAGAATTTCTGAAGCACGCGCTGAAGAAAATTTTCGAATCCTTGGAAGATACAAAACAAAATCCATTAAGGCATTGCTGGGGGAATTCCATGAGGATTTTTTTTGTGGATTTCATGGCAGAATTTCAGCTAGAAGTACCTAGATGGATATCAGATACACTGCTGTGCTACGCATAATTGTCCCATGTTATATGAGAATCGGG
Organism: Aedes albopictus; assembly: GCF_035046485.1. Taxonomy (NCBI): domain Eukaryota; kingdom Metazoa; phylum Arthropoda; class Insecta; order Diptera; family Culicidae; genus Aedes; species Aedes albopictus. Next base: position 206,675,468 of record NC_085138.1, read on the forward strand.
CGTAGAACGGCAGTACAAGCTGTGATGGATTATCCAAAGAAATTCATAGAGAAATTACTGAAGAAATCTATGGACCAATCTCTAGAAGAATCTTCAATCTAATAAATCAGTGATTTTTTGCACGTATGGGATGGTAAACAAAGTGAATGCTCACAAACGTATCTTTTTACATGAGGAATTATTAAAATTCACCGTTTTAATCTAGTAATCATTAGGCTGTTACAAATATTTATTTCACTTTTTGTCCCACCACTCTTTGGCTGGTCGAGGGGGGGGGGGAAAGTACAATAAAGCATTTAATCTGAAAAATAATAAAAACTTATCGGATATGCTAAAGAATTTTCAGCAAGACCCGATATTTTGATAAATATTTTTCATCTGCCTTCTCAAAATGCAAAATACAGCCAAACAATTTTGAAGGGGGAGGGGGGAGACAAAAAGTCAAAATTAAATTTGTATCAGCCTTATTAATGTTTTTTATGATATATTTAATTTGTTTTATGTTTTGAAATTTCCTTTTATGCCAGAAGTGGCGGTGTGCAATTGGATGAGGGTTCGACTGTACTGCTATAGCTGTTTCGATGATCGGAAGCCCAGTCTTGTTAATCGTAAAACGAGTTTTATTATTTAACCCGACGTTTCGGCGCAGGTATGGCGCCTTCTTTAGGGGAAAAATAAAATATCAATTTTTGGTATGGAGCGATTCCACGAACAAGTGGGAATTTTTTCCAGTTTTTATTTTTTGTATTTTTTGATTTGCATGAAACCTTGCATACATGTTTTTGGGGAACAAAAACGCCGTTTTGCATACTTGGTTCGCCATTTTGAATCTAGCCTTACTTATGAGAAGGGCCTATAAAAAATGCACATGATATCTTCAAAAAATTGTATCTCGAAAACGGTTTGTCCGATCGGTTTGGTGTCTTCGGCGAAGTTTTAGATAATTGTTGGTGCTATATGGAGAAAATATGCACGGTAAAAAAAATGTTTGGTTTTTGTGATTTGAACTAAAATATAGGTTTTCCCTCAAAAGTGACATGTCAATATTTTTTTATTATCCTTATGTAATAGCTGACTGAAAATGCTATCCAGTGCACAGTGGGTTGTTCTGGAGAAAAATAGGTTACAATGAAAAAATAAATGTTTTAAAAAATTACGGTTTTCAAAAAAAGCTATTAAGTAAAGTCAAAAAAATTTGTCGCCCTAATTTTATGAAAGTACATCAAATTTGCAAGGAACAAGTACTTCGGTAACATTTTTCTAAGATGCTTAGATGTTTAGAAGATATTACTAATTTAATATTGATTTTTTTGATAACTCAATAAGTTTTAGCCCTTTTCGGATGTACTCCGTGTTTCTCCAGTTTCAAAAGTATTTTTTTCGGAAATATTGGAAAATTTTGAGTTAAAATGACACTGACAGCTTTAAGATTTGAGTGAAATTCTCTGCCTTAAAAGTATTTTGAAAACCAAGTTACAAAATCCCACTATCAGGAACAATGATTTCTTCCAGTGGTTTTTGGTGTATTGTGTTGAAAATGTGCATTCAACTCTTGCATATCATTCCCAGTTGTGCATTTGGACGAGTCGGACGTGTGCTCCGTATCTCACCACGCGATAGACCTCGTATAAGTGGAGTTTTTTCCCCCGCAAGTGCGGAAGGTTTTTTATATCGGACGTTTTCCTGCTTGTGCGAAGTGTAGTGTCGCAAGGTGGTATCCAGCGCAACCCGGGAAGCGAGGTGCTTGCATCATCGTACATCAAAGAAGAAGCATCGCATCCAAGAAAGTCATCTTTATCGCCACCATCAGCCCCTCCGTCATCGAAGAGGACGGCGGCGATGGGTGCGAAGGCAGACGCGACGGACAGCTTTACCATCGACCTGCCTGTGATAAATATCTACCTGCTTCGGTCAGATAAGTATCACTCTTTCGATACACTCTTTTGTCCGCCCAATTTGTTTTGATCGCTTTTGTCTATTGTATCCCCAGTCCACATTCGACCACGTGCTTTTTTTGACATCCATAACAGTGGTTCCCAAACTACTGTATACGAGTAAGGGTGTACAAACTGTAAATAACAGAACAATTTTTTTTTGTTTTTTTATTAGCTATTTTTTTTTTCAATACCGTTTTTTTTTGCATCCTACAGGGTGCGCTAAAATAAACATAAGAATTGAATTCGTATATTATTAGTACAAGTTTTTTTTTTGCTTTATTTTTTTCTATATATTATTAACATTGTTTGGTTTACAAACCAAACAGTTGTCGTCCTAAGGAAGAAAGTGCACTGCAAATACTTTAAGGTTTTTCTCTTCCTCTTTTGCACTTTTGAGTTATTTTCCATTAATTTGTTTCCACATGGACGATTCGATTGGAGGCGAAACGCCTCCCAATGATATCATTGCTCGTACGCGGTTTTATCAGCCATCTTCGCCTGGACCTTGGGTTGTCTATTTCCGGCGCAAATGCAAACCATTGAATATGCTTTCGATTTCTCGAGAGCTGACGCGTAAGTATCCTGGGACCGTTATTCACCAAGTGAAAGCATCCAAGCTGCGTGTTACCGCACCTAGCTACAAAGCAGCAAATGAAATTGCTCAACACGAAGCGTTTACTGTTGAATACGCGGTCTATGTGCCAGCACGAGAAGTGGAGGTGGAGGGGAAGATCCTCGACGAAATGCTGACATGTGAGGACATTAAGACCGGCTTTGGTCGATTCAAAAATAGGTCAATTCCTGATGTGGCTATCCTAGACTGTAAACGCTTATCTAAGGTTTCCATGGAAGGAAATAAAAAGGTGTACTCGCCTTCAGCGTTTTTTCGAGTGACTTTTCCAGGTTCCGTCCTCCCGGAATTTGTTGTAATTGATGGTGGTTTTTACCCAGTGCATCTTTTTAGGCCGAAGGTTTTTAATTGTACCAAATGCAAGCAGTTTGGTCACAGTGATAGCTTTTGCGACAACAAGCCCCGTTGTGGCAAATGCAACCAAGCTCACTTGGAGGACTCTTGCACACAAGAAGCGGAAAAATGTAGCTACTGTGGCGGAGATCCACACGACTTGCAAGTTTGCCCGGCTTACAAAAGACGCATTCGAAATGAGAGTCGCTCTATCATAAAGCGCTCCAAACAGACATATGCGGAGATGGTGAAATCTTTTAAAACACCAGATTCCGTGTCTGAATCAGCTGTCCCAGTTGAAAATCCCTATCAGGAGTTGTCTTCCGATGATCAGGACGATGGCGAAACTGATGAGGGTGGATCTCTTTCGGAGGTACACGCACCTGGAAAAAGGAAGTCATCATCTTCCCCGGGATTGCGCCGAAAGGTCTTTTTAAAGTCTTCCCTCAAAAGTTTGCCTAATGATAAAGGAGACGGGGTAAATTTAAAAACTCCGAAGAATCAGGTTCCTCTAGCTTCAGCTCCATGTTGTAGCAAGAACCTGTCACCCCCGTCTCCGCCTGTTAAATACACTTCAAAGAGAAATAATCGACAAGGTAGCAAGAAAAAAGCTACCAAAGTTCCTCGCAGTTCAAGCAAGCCTCCTAGACCCAAGCGAGGACTGTTTACTTTTAGGGTTCTCGTGGATCGCTTATATAATGCCCTCAGCCTTCCAGAAACATTAAGAGGCATTATTGATATGTTTATACCTACAGTAGAAGAATATTTTCGGAATCTGACACAATCATGGCCCCTCCTTGCTGCGATCATATCTTTCGATGGATAATTCATCAAGTGAGGTACAAGATATGATCACTGTGCTACAGTGGAACTGTCATAGTCTAAAACCTAAATTAGACCTGTTTAAGTTTTTGATTCACAACTCTGATTGTGATATTTTTGCCCTTTGTGAAACATGGCTTTCTTCTGAAGATGAACTCAAATTCCACGATTTTAACATTATACGCCAGGATAAAGATGACCATTATGGGGGAGTTCTTTTGGGGATCAAAAAGACTTACTCATTTTATAGAATTCCAATCGCGACTCATCCTGGCGTAGAAATCGTCGCTTGCCAAATAAACGTAAAGGGTAAAGAACTTTGCGTAGCTTCCGTTTACATTCCTCCAAGAATTTCAATTAACCGCCGTCATCTTTGGAATGCGGTTTCTGCACTATCACATCCAGTTTTAATTCTGGGTGATATGAACGCGCATGGTACAGGGTGGGGCGAACCATATGACGATAATAGAGCGGCCATTTTCTATGATTTGTGCGACGATTTCAATTTGAACATTTTAAATACAGGTGAAGTGACACGTATTGCATCTGACGGCAAAGAAAGTCGTCTCGACCTATCACTGGGGTCAAGCTCACTATCATTCGATTGCTTGTGGAAGGTAATCGAGGATCCTCATGGTAGTGATCACTTACCCATTATAACCACCATAAAGCATAATAGTGAAAGGTCAGACCATCCAATTCAGGTTCCTTTTGACCTCACAAGGAATATCGATTGGCAAAAGTATGCAGAAGCGGTATCTTTTGGCATCGAATCATTCAATCCCCTCCCACCTTTGGATGAGTATCGATTCCTGTCTGAACTGATATATAAGAGTGCATTAGAATCACAAAAACGACGTGTTCCAAGTGCAACCTTCAAAAGAAGACCAGCCACACTAGGTTGGGATGATGATTGCACCCAGTTGTATCTTAAAAAATCTGATGCTTTCAAAACTTTTCGTAGGCACGGTACGTCAGATCTTTATCAAGAGTACGCAAAGCTCGAAAGACAGCTGAGAAACCTGCTGAAAGCGAAGAAGCGTAGTTATTGGCGACACTTCATTGAGGGTCTCTCAAGAGAAACTTCAATGACAACGCTTTGAAGAGTGGCTCGCAACATGCGAAACCGCTCTTCTCCTAATGAGAGTGACGAATACTCCAACCGTTGGATATTCAGCTTTGCGAAAATGGTCTGCCCAGACTCAGTCCCAGCACAACCGATTTCCTGGGAAACATCCCCAAGAGACGGTTCTCTGGACAGACCCTTCACTATGCTGGAACTTTCTATGGCTCTTCTTTCATCAAACAATTCCGCTCCGGGACGCGATATGATCAAGTTCAATCTTCTAAAGAATCTCCCAGATATCGCGAAAAGACGATTACTGGACCTGTTCAACTCATTCATGGAGAACAACATCGTTCCGCATGAATGGAGACAGGTCAAAGTAATAGCTATTCAAAAGCCTGGTAAACCAGCGTCTGATCATAATTCATACCGCCCAATTGCTATGTTATCATGTTTAAGGAAATTGTTGGAAAAAATGATCCTATCACGACTCGATCATTGGGTCGAATCGAATAACTTGCTTTCAAATACACAGTTCGGGTTTCGCAAGGGCAAAGGAACAAACGATTGTCTAGCGTTGCTTTCAACAGATATTCAACTGGCCTTTGCGGAAAAGGAGCAACTGGCTTCAGTTTTCTTGGATATTAAGGGCGCCTTTGATTCAGTTTCCATAGGAATATTGTCAGAAAAACTGCACAATAGTGGACTTCCAGGAATTTTAAATAATTTCTTGTATAATTTGTTGTCAGAAAAACATATGAGCTTCAATCTCGGACAACTGACAACTTCCAGAATAAGTTACATGGGCCTACCCCAAGGCTCATGTTTAAGTCCCTTGCTTTATATTTTTTACGTGAAAGACATTGATAGTTGCTTGGAAGGACAATGCACGCTAAGACAACTTGCAGATGATGCTGTGGTTTCTCTAAAAGGCCCACATGCAGAAATGTTGCTAAGACCATTGCAAAATTCTCTAAATAATCTGTCAATCTGGGCAAGAGATTTAGGGATCGAGTTTGCTCCGCAAAAAACTCAATTGGTTGTGTTTTCTAGAAAGCGGAACCCAGCCCAACTGAAACTCAATCTTTTGGGAATAGAAATCGACCAGTCTTTGACTTCGAAATACCTTGGGGTCTGGTTTGATTCAAAAGGCACTTGGGGTACCCAAATCAAGTATTTGGTGCAAAAAAGTCAACAAAGGATCAATTTTCTACGCACAATTACCGGAACATGGTGGGGTGCTCACCCGGAAGACCTCATAAAACTTTACAAAACGACTATTCTCTCTGTTATTGAGTATGGCTCTTTCTGCTTCCACTCAGCAGCAAACTGCCACCTAATAAAGTTGGAACGAATTCAATACCGTTGTTTGCGTATTGCTCCCGGCTGTATGCACTCAACGCATAATGCGAGCCTTGAGGTCCTGGCAGGGGTGAAACCTCTCCAGAACCGATTCTGGGAGCTCTCGCTAAGGTTACTTATCAAGTGTGGAGTGAGCAACACACTTGTCATTGAAAATTTCGAAGAAATGCTCAGTCTGAACACTCAATCAAAATTCATGAGAATCTATCTGTTCTACATGTCATCTGATATAAGCCTACCAAGTTATAATCCTCCCCGTGTACACTTCACTAATGACAGTTCCTCTGTTAAATACGATCTGTCCATGAAACAAGCTATTCATTGAATACCAGATCAACTTCGATGTATATCTATTCCTCGCATTTTTAACGAAAAGTACCAAAATGTCAATTCCTGTAAGAGATTCTTCACTGATGGGTCTCGCATAAATGGATCCACTGGTTTCGGTGTTTTCAATGAAAATTTCACCGCCTTCCGCAAACTTCAGGAACCTTGTTCGGTTTATGTTGCTGAGCTGGCAGCAATCAACTTCGCTTTGGGGATGATTTCCAACATGCCCGTAGACCATTTCTTCATCTTCTCGGATAGCCTTAGTTCGATTGAGGCACTCCAGTCGATGAAACCTGTAAAACATTCATCTTACTTTCTTACAAAAATAAGGGAGCAGATGGGTGCACTGGTCGAAAGATCATACAAGATTACCTTTGTATGGGTCCCCTCACATTGCTCAATTTATGGCAATGAGAAGGCGGACTCTCTCGCAAAGGTGGGCGCACAGGAAGGTGAGATCTATGATAGAAGAATTTCACATGATGAATTTTTCCATTTTGTTCGCCAGAGTTCTCTTCAAAGTTGGCAAAATGATTGGCGAGATGGCCAGCTGGGACGGTGGTTACATTCCATTATTCCTAATGTTTCTTTGCGAGTGTGGTGGTATGGTCTGGATGTAAGTCGCAATTTCATTCGCGTGATGTCAAGACTTATGTCCAACCATTACTCGCTAGACGCGCATTTACACAGGATTAACCTCGCGTTGAACAATGTTTGTACTAAGTGCGGTTCCGGTTATGATGACATCGACCACGTAGTTTGGCAATGCCCGGATAATGACGCCTCCAGAGCGCTACTTTTGGATACCCTTGAGGCCCGAGGTAGACAACCCTTTGTTCTTGTGAGAGATGTGTTGGGGACCCGCGATGTCACATACATGGGATGTATTTTCGACTTTCTTCGCTCTGCTGGTATAAAAGTTTAATTTGCTTGTGTTTTCTTCTCCAGTTTTTTTTTTCTCTGTTTTGTCCTCTTTGTGTTACCAAGCTGCTCCTGGCCATCCGGAAAACCATGTCCCACAACAAGTTGGTACCAACACCACAAGGCACCGAATACGCTAGCAAGATGCGATTCACCCCCGGATGAGCAGCAGTGAAACCTTTGGCCCAATCCTTACCCTGTCCATCCCTCAAAATGTGACCTTCTAACCTCGAGCTGCCACGAGTACCCTGGCTTCCACCCATTACTAACAGATATCATTAAAAAGTTATTACTCTGTATAATGTATACTATTAAGTACAAAGAAAGATCCTCGGCTCCGTAAAGCGTTATACGCGATTGAGCCCCAAATAAACGAACTAGATAAAAAAAAAACTTCTTGCTAGGAGACACGCCGGTTCGGACGCAGGGCAGATATTTTCTTTGGCTCTGACGTTTTCTGCTGTTCATTTGTGGTTCCGGATCGCTTGCCTGGAGATCGATCCTGGGGTTTCCGTTTCGATGAGATGATTAAGGTTCGTGGTCGCTTCCTGGTAACGTTATTATTATCGAACTGTCGCAAAAATTATATTTAAAATTTTGTAATCCATTGATTTGAAAGTCGAAAAAATTTGGCGGTTGAAAATTTTCACATCCACTCTTAAGCACAGCACACTACAATCTTTCGACTTTATTTGTGATAGAAGACGTAAATTTGTGTCAAACGGGCCGCTCCTTTTATGTGCATCCAAGTGAACTTAAATTTACATGATTTTTTTTTTTTCAAGGAATGTACCTACCTTAATATTTGAGTATAGAGTTAGATCAGTCAATAGGAATTTGCGATTTACATCACCCGTACATAATTTTGATTTTCTCATCATTTTTCCAGAGAGGAAGGGGGATGTGTGGGTGAGATGGCACCAGCGTGTGCCACTCTATATTATATACTCAGCTCGGGCCCGATCATTGCTGTCCGATCAGGAGCGGCGAGTCAGTCGTAGTGGAGACGTTCATGCGGTAGGACGTGCGTTGTGATCCGAGCCGCAGTGGGTGATTTCTCGGTAACGGTTTAAAGTTGCACAGTATGTACCTATTATTTCGACCAACTTATTAAAAAGCATCGCTTGCTGTGTGTACACAGAAACACACAGCCTGATGGTTTATATGAGTGAAAGCCCAAATTCAAAACGACAGTTTAGGATTTAGAATTTAGTTTTAGAAATTTAGGAACACTTTTTATTTTCATAAAAAAGGCAATTTCAAATACCAAATAATAAATAATCAATTAGTCATAGCGGCTTATAACAAATATTTATTTCAATTCCCGAAAAAAAAACGAACAATTGTTTATTTCGTTGGCTTTAAATGGCACTCAAAAAATACTCAATTATTTATGGCTCGTGTTTATATATGACAATTACACGTACTGCACTCATATGATATTCGGCCTTCTTTTTGCATATGTTGTCGTCCGGGTAATAAGCCGGATGACCATTAGGCCAAATGCTCATAATACTGTTATAATAATCATTGAGTTAGAATCTACTGATATTTTATCCATCAATTTATCCTTCTTTAAGCACTGTTTAGGAAGATTACACTGGTAAAATAGTTTTCGGCGCTGAAACTGCTGATATTCTAACCATGAATTTCCCCTTCTTTTAAATATAGGCTGTTCTTTCTATAGTTTACTTGTCTGTGGTTTACTGCTTAGTTTTACTGCTTAAATAGTTTTCGCTAATATTCAAGCCACGAATTCGCCCTTCTTTTAAATATAAACCGTTCTTACTAGTTTTACTGTTAATATATTTATTGGCGCTGAAACTGCTGCCCATATAATCTTTTATTACGTTAGAAACTATTATCGCGTTTAAGCCTTGTAGAAGTACCTAGTAGTAGCTAATTATTAGAAATCTTAAAAACCGTTCTGTTTCCTGTTCCATAACTGCAGACTTGCAAATCATCGTGCTGACCTTTCGGCCTGAGTGCCCTTGGAAAAAGGACCCAGCATCGTTCCTTAACACTTATGTGGCCGGCAGGGTACCCGGGTACCTTTTTCAATTTCAAATCACGATATTTTAATGGTTATTGAGACTAGGATGTTGGAACTCTGTTAGATCTTAGAACTCGTGAATATACATCTATTACTGGGTGTGGTAGCGTCAGACCGCTTAGCAGGCGGTGTGTTTAGAAAGATCATTAGTAATAGAACTGTCAAGAGAGAAACACCACATTGGCGACGAGAAACAAGAACCCTGCGTGAAAAATCGAAGCTGATTGAAATTTGACCCGGAATATGAACTAGCGTGGTAAATTGGTAAATATAGACTGCCTGATCCCGGCGGATAGTATCTGACCGGGTCAGACAAAAGAGGGAAAAGATGCCTCACCGGCGAATGAAAATCTGACCGGTGCAGGCGAAAAGGAAAAGCTCACCTCAGAAGGGAGCTGCCGTAGCGACAGATACGATCTGTCGGGTCCGGCGAAAGAATGCTTACCTAAGAGGGAAGCAACCGTAGCGGCAGTTTCGAACTGTCGGGTCCGGTAGTTGTAAAAAGTTCGCCTCATGAAGGGAACTTGCCTTAGCGGTGGATACGATCCACCGGGTCAGGCTGTCCAAAGTTAAAAGTTCACCTCACGAAGGGAACTTGCCTTAGCGGTGGATGCGATCCACCGGGTCAGGCTGTCAGAAACGAGACGGGTCAGACAAAAGAGGAATAAGATGGTCCACCGCCGGATGAAAATCTGGCCGGTGCAAGTAAAAAGGAAAAGCTCACCTTTCGAAGGGAGCTGCTGAAGCGACGGATTCGATCCGTTGGGTCCAGCGAGAGACTGCCGTAGAAGCCGAAATGGATGGAGCAGTAGCAGTCAATGCGGAACCCGATTGAACTAGCACTTTGGGAGAAACCCGATCGAGAGAATCTGTAACCACGGCACCAGCTGCAGGCACCGACGATGAGTGTGGTGTTAACGACTCGGGTGGTGTTAATTTCGATGTTTCTACCAAACGGAGTCGAAGAGTTGGCTACGTCCCCCGGTAGTGGTAGAGGTGGTAGTAGAAGCAGTAAGGTAACGACGGCAGTGACAACAGCAAATACAAAAAGCGCAGCGGAAAAACCAAGCAAGGCGAACGGTTATCCAGTTCACGACCTTATTTCAAGTTCAAATGGAAGTATGTAGCATGTACCCAAGCGAGCATCACCAAAAGATTCATTCATCTTGTCCGTTACTACCATATAACACCAAACGCTTCTTGATGAATCGCCACGTCCTAACAGAGGATGAAAAGAAATTCCTTACCAAGGCGTTCTACAATGTGTACGACGACGCGCGCTCGGAACGGTTGGAAGGGCTCAGCAAGAGCTAGCTAATAGTACAGGAATATATGCTGCGGAAGTCAGAGACATTACAACGCCGTCGAATCGCTAACAGATGCGATCTGTTGAGTTCGGCGGAAAATGAGATAAGAAGCTCGTCTGAGAAGGGAGCTGCTGCATTTATTCCTCGGTGTTTAACATGCAACCACATCCAGAGGAAACCAGTCGCAAAACAAACATCTTTCATTGAAGAAAAGGAGATGTGGTAGCGTCAGACCGCTTAGCAGGCGGTGTGTTTAGAAAGATCATTAGTAATAGAACTGTCAAGAGAGAAACACCACACTGGGGTTGACCAAATTTTAAAGCGAGGAGGGGCACGGGGAGGGGCTCCTGCATTTTTTTATTACGTGGAAGGCCGGCAGGGTACCCGGGTACCCACGAAATTGAAATGATCATATCTCCGTCAATTTTTCACCGATTTTGGAAATTTTTAGCTCATTCAATTCAGAAACTCATCATCTATCGGGAAAATATTTGGTTAGACCGATCTAATCACCGTGGTTTTCGGAAAATCCATATTTTTGAGAGCTTGTCCTTATACCATATTGAAACCCACATTGTTAAGGCTAGGATACCTTAAAGTGTTTATGGTCAACCATGGCCTCACGGGAAGCGTGTTCCGAAATCACAGTTTCAAAGTCAACACGTTTTATGATTCCAGTCCGGTCAGATACAATATGCCAAAGCAATTTTACGATGCTTGGTACCGAAATTGCTACTAATCTACCGAAAATCCCGTATATTGTATTGTATAAAAACACGGATCTGGAAATCCGGATTTTCCGGTACCTATGGTGATCGGACCGGTCTAACCAAATACGATCTCGATAGATAATGAGTTTTTGAGTTGAATGAGGCAAAAACTTTCAAAATCGGTGGAAAAATCGCTGAGATATGATCATTTCCATTTCGTGGGTACCCGGGTACCCTGCCGGCCTTCTACGTGTGTTTTTTTGCTGGCCACACTACGGTTAAAGTCACTCATTGATACTGCTAAATTAGCTAAAGTGCTAATACCTGCTCTGTGCTATTTTATTTACATAGGAGAATTTTTCTTCTTCTTATCATATTTACATTATTGGATTCGAAACGTGCATTTTCATTAAAATTTTATAATCTGAGGGCATGTTTACTATATTGTTAGGCTGAAATCTTCATTCCAGAAGCTACTGAAAAATTTATCTAGCAAAAGGAAAGCGTGATTCAATGATTTCCGAGGCTTTATATAAAACAAATACGTATAGAGCCTGCGTAGGGGTTCAAACGTGATTGAGTTTTGAGCGGCATATTATGCCTCTCAAGAAAAATCAGAATATGGCGATTATCTGCCTCTGGCTTCTGATATCAGCGCGACAGTCACTAATCATAACAGCGTCACCAGATTTAAAAGTATATAGTTCCACTATATGGGGTTTGACAGCAAGAACACTCATTCCACTGAGCTACTCTTGCCGTTCGTCATAAATACATTCAAAAACATCTGTCACTTCGCGAAACCCACGTGCTTTTGTTTTTGGCGGGAACACTTTTTCTTTTGTTTTGCCTTGCGACTGTCATGCGGCGGTATGCTTTGCGAGCGTACGATCGCCGCAGGACTCTAATAAAAGATAAGCGCGACAATAAGTTGCGTTCAATCACATTTCTTCGGACTTGAAATTTCTTTTTTTTTTTAATTTTTTTTCTGAGGAATGTCCCTTTCTGGGGAATGGTTTTCTGGGCAATGGGTTTCTGGGGAATGACAACAGTCGAGGTGTTGGCGAAAACCACGATTTTCGCAGATTTGTCGCGGATTAGGGTAAAAATTTACTTCGTCGTATGCACTAATATTCGTCTCCTCAGAAGGAAAATATTAAATCATTACAGACATTCTAATATTAATCATTACAGACATTCTTACTTGGGTGGCATGGTTGGTTCTACCTCCGGTCTGGTCACGATCTTTGAGATTATCGTGATAGTCAGCGTTTGTTGTTATAACTAAGTGGGATCAAGCGAGAAGTATAATTTGAAAAAAAAACAAACGTACAGATCCGGTCCCTCCCGGATGTTCCAACCTAATGTGGGGTATTCGGGTCGTCGTTGGCCTTTTTAAGGAGATTTTCAGACGAGGCTGGTCCATCTCCAAATCTGGCTTTGATAATTTCTTTTAATTGAATTTAAAGCGCATTGGGTTTTGGGAATGTTTTTGTGTTCCGCGACGCAAGTGAGGAATGTCAACATATTGTGACAAATTCGGTGAGTACAAAATCATGCAGATATGAAACACAATTTTTTTCAAACTAGATTTTTGTTTTAACCGTTATGTGTCCGACAAACTTTTTGCTTTTTTCTACACCGTGCTTTTTAAATAAGCGCTGGGTACCCTTTTACCCTGTCGGACACATAAGGGCTAACAGTGATTGTTATGAATATAATACTAATATAATACTATAGCATTTAACATAGCAGAGAAGATATTAGCTATTCGGCCGCCTATTTATGGAGTTGGGTGGGCTATTATCTTTTCTGCCATTTTAGAACTGAGTTAGTTATGAAGAAATCTCGGATACTTTTTCAAAACGACGTATAATACACGCAAATCCTATGTTGATACGTCGTTTTGAATAAGTATCCGAGAAACAGCTACCTGCAGACTAGCCTGGTACACGGTTTATATGGGAAAATATAAAAAATGGAAAAACTCCAATTCCTGTATACTTTTTGAGTTTCATTTTGGTCCCATATCAACTGTGCAAAATTTCATATCGATCAAAGAAACTATATTTTAGCGCCCGCCATTCTTAGTTTTTCATACGATTTCCTATGGGGAAAATTTACTTCTTCAAAGAAAAATCACTTGAGGTCACCCATTGATCCCTAAAAATAAACCGTTGAATGATTTCTGTAGATAACTCCACGAGGAATCAGACCTCCGAAGACCGCAAAGCAATGCGACATTCCTGGAAAAAGATATTAAGCCTCACTCGATCGATAAAATGACGAGATTTTATTATTTATTGTTATTCCTTACATGTTAAACATCGTTGGCATGCCATTCGGTTTTCAGTCAATAACTTTTTCCACATGCCTTAGAACGCTTTGCGGTCTTCAGAGGGTTTGCTCCTCGCAAAATTTCCAACAGAAATCATTCATCGATTTATTTTTAGGGGTTAATGGGCAACCTGTGGCGATTTTTCTTTGAAAAAGTGTTTTTCCCCATAGTAAATCGTATGAAAGCTTAAAACAGCTGGCGCTAAAATATAGTTTCTCCGATCGAGCTGAAATTTTGCACAGTTGATATGGGGCCAAAATGGAACTCAAAAAGTCTACAGGAGTGAAATGTCTTTTGGTGTTCCACGCTACTGCAGACGTCACTCCGAAGCAGGAACTTCATCAGTTGGATCCAAGTAAGCTACGCCGACTTGCCGTACTTCGAGCAGTCCAATCTTGGCCAAAAAATAATCTACAACAAGACATAATGGTACTATCATCTAGCACCAGGGATGGCAAAAATACTTTTTTCTCTTTTCCGTTCATCGATACTGGTAGTACAATAAAAACAAAACAACGGCAGCACCAATACAATACCATCGGACGCCGCGCTGACGGCAGTCAAGCAGACGCTTGATGGTTTTCGCTTCCTCACGAAAATATTTATGAGCAGTCATGCTGAGGCGGGTGATTGCGAGAAATGTCAAATATTTTCAACTGCTAATAACTCACTTGTTTTAATAAATAATTTAAATCGATTTGCACAAATGGCTAGAGCACACTCCTAGCTTTGTGATGCATGTAAAGAAGTTTGTCTAGAAGCGGTTTGAAACGCAGAAAAATGCGAAAACGGGAGAGACAGAAATTTTTGTCGTCGGTGTGCTCGAGTACTGGCGCTCTCGCGCTTAGAAACCGTTTCGAGGAAGAAGGTTGCAAGAAAAAAAATGTTATGGCATTTATTCTTCGAACAGTTTGAGTTTGGCTGGACCTATGATGTTCGTGTGGAAAAATGTCAAATGTACAGCCGGTAACCGTTTTTTTCCAGTACATTTCTCATCCCTGTCTAGCACACAAGGAAGAAGGAAAAATGGAGTCTAAAAATGACACGGACATCGACAATACAGACTGAGCAAACTTAACACTATAACGAACACACGGAGCACGCATCAGGGGTTGCAAGAGAGGGAAACTAGTACCGCGAAAGATTTCATCGCCCAGAGCAAAATCAAACCCTCGGTCCATAAGCTTAGCGATCGTAACCACAAACGTTAAACCGACATTTGTCCGGAACATTGTTACGGTAGCCACGTCACGAGGCCAAAACGACATATAAACTGTATCCACTTTAGCGCCAATGGAATTTTATGGCACAAATGTCCCAAATGGAGGATAACGTGCCTCTGGAGCCGGCCTTCTGATACCTGCATGTGGACCAGCAAGTTTGCCCGGCTGGACTCCTCAAGGCGAGTCCTTTATGTAAATCAATTCCGAACCAATCGCGATGCAACTTCACGTTAACCTAGGCCACAACCAAGAACGTAGACTAGGGGGCGATAAAGAAAACCAACTAACTATAGCAGATAAACTTTTTTTGCTCGGGTAACCACGAACACCCCTAGCCCCTGCTTGACAATGACAGCAATCGGATATCCGCTCTCACCACCGTCTACCAGTCTGACGGGTACCTCATTCTTTTCCACATTCCCACGAGATCAAGAGTAAAATAAAGTTCTCTGTAATTGAAAGTATAACATTGCATATTTTCTCGTCATCCTGAGCCCCAGTCTACAGCTCAGAAGTGGGATAACGCCGAGCAGCAACCGGGAAAGTGAAGAATTCTCGGCGAAATCAGGATTTCAATCGTTTTCCGAAAGCGCATTTGTGAACATGCAGAAGCGAGGTGGGCGCCATGTTGAGGGCTTCGTCCGGGACTCAGCCACCATGGAAAGTTCGTCGACGCCATCAGAACAGACCGTCAGGTGTAACATCATGAAAATGAAGAAGGAGGAAATGGAGCAACAATTATCCAGATCGGACTGCGTCATCACCTCGTTTTCGCGGCAGCCAAAGCAGGAGTTTTCGAATGTGAAATTTGTTGATCTGAAGGCAGAGGATACCGACGGAGATATTAGTGATTCGGACATCAGCGTGACTTCTCATGGAACCGGTTCTGTTTTCACCGCAGACCGTAGCCCGATGTCACGTCACCCGCAGCGAGAAATTATCCTCCACCCAGTAGAGATCGAGCGGTTGATTCCAGAGTACAGCGGCATGGATGGCAGCAGCAGCAGTCGTTGGATCGGGAAAATTGTGAACTATGCGAGGCTATACGGATGGTCGCGACGCTCCTGTCTGCATTATGCTCATTCACGATTGGTTGGTACTGCGCGGAAGTGGTTCGATGCCCAAGATGAAGCCACATTGGACTGGGAAAGTTTCGTGACGTCATTATGCGAAGCTTTTCCGAACCAGTTGAACGAAGCAGATATACATTTCAAGCTGGCCAAGCGGATTCGTGCGAAGGACGAAGATGTGATTAGTTTTGTGTATGATCTACAGAAGATTGCGAGAGAAGGCTATCTGTCGGACGTGGCTGTGATTGCGTACGTCATCCGAAACATCAACGACGAACGACTGCAGGAGTACTTGATCACGAAGGACTTGGATCGGATTCCGGATCTCATTTGCTGCGTTCAGCGGTATCTACGACTACGAATGTTAACCGGGACGAAACAATTTCGGGCCGAAGCAAGCCGGTCACAGCCTACACTCAGCGACAAGGAAAAATCATTGACTGGAGAGGATGATCACCAGACGCAAGGAAGGAGATGCTACAATTGCAACCTCAAAGGACATCTGTCAGTAAACTGCCCGCAACCTCAGAGGAAACTACGATGCGACAAGTGTGGCAGATTAGGCCATGTTTCAGCGGATTGTTGGTCAGGAAGATCACCGAGAGCGACGAAAGAGCAAGTGAGGTTCATCCGGGACGATGGTCGACATGAAGGCAGCGAAAATCAAGATCTCTTCTACCTGGATGTCAACGAGGAGAGCCGCAGACCTGCGACGGTTATGTTCGATGACCGATGCAACACGATGGATGTACTCGTTGACCTGGGATCCTCGGTAAGTCTGATCAAAGCTTCAATGTTACCGTCTAACTTCAAATATTCTCCCGTCGTTCCATCGAATAATATAACAGGTATAAACGGTACGCGATTACATGTGCTTGGATCTTTTCGTACCTCGATTATCGTTGGAATGCACGTTTGTCAAGTTAACTTTCTGGTCGTGTCGGACGACACTCTTTCGAAAGAAGTTCATGTCCTCTTAGGTCGTGACTTCACAAATGGCAATCGCATTGCCGGAATAGTTTTCAATAGAGAAACTACTGATTCTGCTTATGATCCGCAATTGATGAATAGAGCATTCGGTGATGACCGCCTTTGTATGCAGGTTGACGATATGAAGGATCTGGAACTTGATATCGGTGATACGGAAGAAACCAAAAATTTTGGCCAAACAATTGAGAACTTTTTTAGGGAATGCTATGTTGATCGCCCGAAACCCAAAGAACCTCTTGTAAAGATGTAACGATATAATATGTTCGCATCATATATAACCGAATTGAAAATGCATTTCAATCCAACCGTTTGCCTATGCTGGCAAAAGCTCGATTTAGATGCTGTCAGTAAGGTGCAAGATTGCACTAAAGAAATTTCCCATGCGCCACCTAGGAACGAATAGAATCATTAAACGGAAATATTTCAAATTCAAATATATTGCGTCGTAGAGAGTCCAATAAATCTACCAGTGGAAAATTCCTAGTATCTAAATAAAAAGCCAATGGAAAATTACACTCTCTTCGATCTGCCAATCGGAGGATGTTGCGCAGTTGAATTTAGGCTGTTAACAATTTATCGCGCGTATCCCTCATCAGATTAGTGGAGTGCTTTGTAGCGAATAGACCAATTTTTTGGAGTGAATAGTATCATTTGCCAAGTGAATAATTAACTGTGCTTTGGATATTTCTAAACTCGAAGTAAGTCTCCGCGCGTTTCTTAGTGGTTTTTAAAATATTTAATTTGAATTTGTGTCTTCTGTAACAGCTAAATTTGTCGAAATAGTGTTGGCAAAGAAAAAATAAATAGTGAATTTAGTAATTGAATAAATTCAGGTAAGCCTAAATACCAAACCATTCAGTGAGCAATTAAGTGATTTAATCCGCGTTGCACAGGACAATCGTGCCCAAGCAACGTGGGCACTTAGTCCGGGGGGGGACTTAGTCCGGAGTAGAAGCTGATCGAAAGTTTGGCCCTGATTCGAATTGAGTCGTGAGTGGATCATTCGTCGCTTCCAAAGGCAGTGAGGACATCTGCCGATCCCTCGACTGAAGCGCAGTGCTGTCGGCGGCTCTGAAACCTAACGTTAGCCATTCGTCGGACTCGAGTGTGTCGTGCAACATCACACACAAGCCATAGTGTCATCGCCCGTCAATAAGTCGCTCGGCGTAGGCCCACGCAACATAATCCAACGGCCATTCACTCCACACACACCGGGGACGCATCTACCCCGACGCCGGCGCGCGAGGCACGTGCGCATAGAGTGGACGAGTTAGAGCCCGACACCGATACTCGTTGGTGACGATCAACGAGGTGTTGTATTTTGCGGCTGGTGGGATCGAGGTCGACTACAGCCTGTTTTGCGGACTTCCGACGCTGGATCAAGGAAGAAAAAGGTCAGATCTGATCAATTAGCTCACTTTTTGTTGAAACTATTAGAGCCTAAAAGTTAATCAAGCGTGACGTCACCCTAGGGAATAGGTTTGCTTGAATTTAATAAATTATCGCCTGGATTCAAGATTTCTAAAATAAATCCACACTAAATTTTGCTCGATAAATTTAGTTGAAATTGTTTCGCGTTCGACCTTTGAATTAATCGAACAAATTACTTCTAGTTTAGATTAGTATTCCACTATTTTAGTCGCGTCACGCAATAAAGATTAATTTTCCAAATAAATTGTTTTAAGTTTAATTTAGCTCGACAATTCCACTTTTGACGGATCATTGAAGGTTTTCTTAATTTTTTTCGTAGTTTATTATTGAAATGAGTCTGGATAGGTTTGTTTGATTGCCTACGACGTTTGGGTTCAAAGGTGAACATTCGATTCTAGTGAACTGAGTTACCTGCCCTGAGAAGGCAGTCTCTTCCCGGGCAAATTTGACTGAGTAACGGTCCTTCTTTTGGAGGTGGCGCATAAGCCGTTTGCTTTGAAACAGAACGGAGCGTTACATTTTGGCGCGCAACGTGGGGCCTGATAGTAGTGCCTTGACGTTTTTGAAATTTTTGTAAATATTTGATTTAGTTTGAAATTTTGTAGTATCATAGAGTTTGTTGAATTGAATTAGAATCAAATCGGAATTTAACCTAGGATTGAAATTTGTTGGAATTCGTTGAGCAAATCTAGTAGTAAGTTAGGATTACAGTTTCGGAAATCGGTGAATTCGTTTTAGTTTAGTTTCGGTTATAGTTTTCATTGAATTCGGTATTTTTGACGAACAATCGTTTTTTTTTTGCATATTCTTTTCTATTTCGTGTGTCGTTGTCCTACTATTTTTCTTAGTTTGTATAAGTGAAGTGATAGTGAAGTGCAATTTGAAGTGAATTGGATTTTGCAATCTACGTGAAGCATAATGGCTAATGCGAACTACCGCCTAGACGACCTTGCGAATGTCAACCGTACCACGAATTCGCAAAGAACGCTGGTCACACCACCGGGTTCGGATTATGCCGATTCGTTGGAGGGTGCAGTTGGTGGATTGAACCCCTCTCGCACGCCGCGGATCGTATAGGCAGACCAAATGATGATGGGTGCTTCCGATGGCCGATCGGGTCCCGACCGGTTGTCTTTGGACAGTCGCTTTCCAGCGCAGAATAACCTGCAGACTGAATTGGAGCGCGCAGCAAGAATGCAGCTTTCGATGGAAGGATTTCCACTTCCTTTCCGTGGGGTTCCGTCCAGTACCAGGTTGGAGAGAGTGGAAGAGGGTCATCCCGAAACCTCGCAGATGTTGCCGGTGGATTTGACAGGATTTTCGGGCCCGAGAGCGGTGACCACACGGCAGAATAGTACCAATACATTTTGGAATGGCGATCATCCGGAAACACAAGGCCCTGCAGGTGACACCGGTCTACGCGAACCACGAAACCAGACGCTGAATGGATCGTTTTTGCTGCCTCGAGACGACGATGTTCCGCTACTAAATTCCACAGTGCAGCCGATTTTTTCTTCAGGAATCCCGACTACCAATGGAGGGCCGACAATGTCGCGTTCTACGTTCGACTCTCAGCCGTTATCTTCAAACCAAGGTCACCGAATGTTAGGTGCAGTTCAAACCGATGCTACTGCTTTCCAGAGTGGAGCTTTTCGTGTATCCAACGGGGAAAGTGGTGTCTCTACGCAGTACATTCCGGGGCGAACGGAAGAAACCGACCAAACCTGTCGTCATGAACCTGGAAATGAGAGGGAAACGTTGCAGAACTATGTACACGTGTCGGAAATTCAAAACTATGTGCAGACTTACGTTCGTCAACTCTTGACTGGCCATCCGAATCGTCCCATTGTTCCAGACACGACCATGAACCACTTGCCCCAAGAAATCGGAGAGATAGGATTACGTGACTCCGGAGTCCCTGGTGTGTCACGAACGGCTGATAGAGCTCAGGTTAGCTCTCAGGTTCCACCTAGGTTGCCAGCACCCTTGCAGATGCGAAACACGGATATGTCTGGTGTACAGCCTGAAAATAGGGGAAGTTCAATAAATGATGAGACTCCTCAAGCGTTCAGGGAGATTCTACGAAACTCGCGGCCCAGTTTTGTAAATCCGGGATATCCTCGATCTCCCGTCGGACCAACTGTTCGAGATCAACTCCCCGAACCCCGTTTGCGTATGAATTACCCATTGAATGCTTCACCAAATGTTCACCCGATAAATGAGGAAGGAACCCAATACCAGATGAGACGGGGTAGATTGCCGCACCAAACTTGCAACATTATGGAAAAATGGCCCAAGTTTGCGGGTGACGCAAATCCGACTCCTGTGATTGACTTTTTGCGACAAATTGAACTTTTGAGTCGTTCGTATCAAATTTCCAAGGAAGAGTTGAGGACCCATGCACACCTCCTCTTCAAAGAAGACGCTTATGTCTGGTATTCTGCCTACGAGCCTAAGTTCAATTCATGGGATACCTTGTTGTATTACTTGCGCATGAGGTATGACAACCGAATAGGGATCGATTCATTCGGGAAGATCTGCGAAATCGAAAACAACGTCCTAACGAGCTGTTCAGTGCGTTCCTCACGCACTCATCTTGTTCCTCACGTTCATCTGTCGCAGCGGATGAACAAAAGGATTTCCGACGAGGAGAAATTCGACATTGTGGTAGAGAACATGAAGATGTCCTACAAACGGCGACTAGCATTAGAGGAGATTTCGTCATTGGAACACTTGGCACAACTGTGCTACAGATTTGACGCGTTGGAGGGAAACTTGTATCATCCTCGTGGCCCAACTAAAACGTCGTTGGTTAATGAAAACTTCGTGGATGAGAAGGAAGCCACGGACGCCGAGGACCTGACCGATGAACTGGAGGTAGCTGCGCTTCAGGCGCGTAGGAATCCCAAGGACCCATCAACGTCGAATATTCGGGCAACCAATGACCGAACCCAATCTCTTTGCTGGAATTGTAGAAAATCCGGACATCGGTGGAGGGAATGCGATCAAAAGAAAGGCATCTTCTGTCACATGTGTGGTCATCCGGATACGACTGCGTTCAGATGCCCACAGCAGCATGATCCGCGTTCTGCGTTTGAGTCCAAGCCAAAAAACGACTAAAGGAGGAGATTTTCGGGAACCGAACTCCTGCCCATTCGGACAAAAAGGTTCCCCATTCACCGTTTTCCAGATTCAATCAAACCTTCCTGATAAAGACCAGCTTTCGACGTTGTCCCCACCTAATTGTTTCGATCCTCGACACTCAAGTCGAAGGGCTCGCAGACACCGGAGCCAGCGTGTCAATTATAAACTCGACGAATCTCATCAAACGCCTTGGATTAAAGGTTCAGCAATGCGACTTGAAGATTTTTACAGCGGATCGGACTCCCTACACCTGTTTGGGATACGTAAACATCCCATACAGATATCAAGAGGTCACGAAAGTAATTCCTACTCTCGTGGTCCCGGAAATCTGCAAGACTCTGATTCTAGGAATAGATTTCTTAACGGCCTTTAATTTTCAATTGGTCGCTCAGCCGTCTTCGGAGGAGTCGAATAACCCAATCACCAGTACAAATCTTTGTCTGAATTATATTGAAGACTACTTTGGAGATGATGAAGGCCACATTTGTTTCCAGCTGACCCCGGAAATCCCTAGAGAATCTGAACCAGAAACCCAAGAAGGAGATCCCAGTCTGGAGATGCCAACGGTCGAAATCCCAATAAAGCGAATAGAGCACCCTCACGAGATCGAGACGGAACATCCGCTGTCTTCACAGCAGAGAACGGAGCTTTTCGAAGCAATCCAATACCTTCCAGTAACTCAAGAAGGACAACTGGGCAGAACACCCTTGATAAAACACTCGATCGACTTACTGCCCGGAGCGACACCACGACGGATTCCTTCCTACCGATGGTCGCCGGCAGTGGAAACAGTAATCGACGCTGAAATGGATCGACTTCGGAATCTCGACGTTATTGAAGAGTGTGAAGGTGCCGCTGATTTCGTCAATCCGCTATTGCCAATCAAGAAGCCTACTGGGAAATGGCGTATTTGCTTGGATTCCCGACGGTTGAACTCCCTGACTAAAAAGGACGACTTTCCAATTCCGAACATGACCGTGATCCTGCAGCGAATCCAGCGCGCACGCTACTTTTCCGTGATCGATTTGACAGAATCGTATTACCAGGTCGAACTTGATGATGACGCTAAAAACAAAACGGCTTTTCGGACCAACAAGGGCTTATATCGATTCAAGGTCATGCCCTTCGGCTCAACTAACGCTCCAGCAACCATGGCTCGTTTGATGGTGAAAGTCCTTGGACATGACCTGGAGCCGTACGTATACGTCTACTTAGACGATATTATTATCGTATCGGACTCTTATGAGGAACATCTCCGATTGATAAAATGCGTAGGAGAACGATTAGCTCGCGCAGGCTTGACTATCAACATTTTGAAGTCTAAGTTTTGCCAAACGAGTATCAAATATCTCGGATACGTGTTATCCGAGGATGGGCTGTCGATGGATGTTGCAAAAATCCAGCCCGTCTTGGACTACGCTGTTCCCCGAACGGTAAAAGACGTTAGGCGATTGCTCGGTCTGGCCGGCTTTTATCAAAAATTCATCAAGAACTATTCGGAAATTACCACTCCAATCACCGATCTTCTCAAAAAAGGTCGACGGAAGTTCGAATGGACCCCGGAAGCGGACCTTGCTCTTCAACGGCTGAAGGATGCTCTTGTCTCTGCGCCGATCTTAGCCAACCCCGATTTCTCGCTACCGTTCATAATCGAGACGGATAGTTCAGACTTGGCCATTGGTTCTGTATTGGTCCAAATTCAAGACGGCGAACGGAGGTGTATTGCGTACTTTTCAAAGAAGTTATCGAGCACTCAGCGGAAGTACAGCGCCACTGAGCGAGAATGTTTGGCGGTACTGTTAAGTATCGAAAACTTCCGACATTTCGTCGAAGGGAATCGTTTCGTGGTGCAAACCGATGCGATGAGCCTTACTTTTCTTCAGACAATGAGCATCGAGTCGAAAAGTCCGCGCATCGCTCGATGGGCGCTGAAGCTCTCAAAGTACGATATCGAAAGGATCCGAAAACATCCCGGCCGATGCTCTTAGTCGTAGTCTATATATCGTTGATTGTGACGTACCTGATCCGTATATCGAAGGACTTAGGCAGCAGATTGAAAAGAACCCTGATCAATATCCGGATTTCAAGATCGTCAACGGAAGAATCTTCAAGTTTATCACCAATTCAACGTTACTCGAGGACCCGACATTCCGCTGGAAGGAAGTTTTGCCCTTGTCAGATAGGAAAACAACCATCGAGGGCATTCACAACGTCGCTCATCTTGGATTCCTCAAAACCCTGGAAAAAGTGCGCGAACGTTACTATTGGCCGCGGATGGCCAGTGAGATAAAACGCTTCTGCAGTAGTTGCCGAGTCTGCAAAGAGTCGAAGGTGCCGAATATGAATGTGCGTCCACCCTGTGGAAAACCCAAACTTTGTAGTCGGCCATGGGAACTAATTTCCATAGACTTCCTCGGGCCTTACCCGAAGTCACGCAAGGGAAATGTCTGGATCCTTGTGATCTGTGACTTCTTCTCCAAGTTTGTGCTGGCTCAGTGCATGAAGGCTGCCACTGCTCCAGGAGTCTGTGCAGTCATGGAGAACCTCGTATTCAACCTCTTTGGAGCACCATCGGTCTGTATCACCGACAATGCGAAGGTTTTCCAAAGCGACCTGTTCAGAAATCTGCTGAAAACGTACGGAGTAACCCAGTGGAACTTGGCAGTATATCACCCGAGTCCAAATCCAGCCGAACGGGTCAACCGCGTGATTGTGACCGCCCTACGATGTGCTTTAAACAAACAGGCGGACCACCGTAACTGGGACGAGTCAGTTCAAAAGATTGTCTCTGCGATTCGTACTAGCGTACACGAAAGTACTGGCTTTACGCCATACTTTATAAATTTTGGACGAAATATGATCAGTATGGGGAGTGAGTATGATCACCTCAGAGAATTTGAATCTGAGGATAACTACATTCCGGCCCATCAGAGTGAAGAAGCTCGAAAACTCTATGAGCTAGTCCGTCAAAACCTCCAGGAGGCGTATAAACGGTATTCGCGACCGTACAATTTGAGATCCAACGAAAATCACGTCTTCAAACCTGGCGACCTTGTGTATAAGCGCGATATTGATCTGTCCGACAAATCAAAATACTTCGTTGGCAAATTCGGAACCAAGTACACCCGTGCTAAAGTTCAGTCGGCTCTTGGAACGAACACGTATGTTCTTGAGAACGAGGAAGGTCATAGGTTCCCTGGTACCTTCCATGGGTCATTCTTAAAGAAGGCCTAAAAGAAAGAATCAATGTTAGTTCTTCCATGGAGCTTGTAAAAGATAAGCTATGACGGCGCAAGTGCCTATTGCGCATAAACCATCAGAGAAGCCGAATAAAAAACTCGTTTGAGGTGTAAAAGGCAATCGTCCAACGTTCGAGATGTCCTCAGGTTTCCTCACGTTGTTGACAACATCACTCAGTGACTGAAACATAAGCTATGACGGCGCAAGTGTCTAGTGCGCATAAACAAAACATCGTTGATGTCCAGAAAACACTCTCTTGAGGTGCAAAAGACAGCAGTCCAACGTTCGAGATGTTCTTTGATTCCCTCACGTTGTTGACAAAAACACCAGCTATGACTGCACTACGGTCGCGTAGTGCATAAACCATCATCGAATCAAAATACACATTAGTGGTGCAACGAGACTGTCCGATGTATCATCGATCGTCGAAGAAGTTCTTATCTAGCTGCGATGTTGTGCAGCTATGACGGTGCATCTTCCTAATGCACAAAAACAACGAAACAACTAGCCCAAATAAAACACTTCAGTAGGTTGATTGCATCTTGCTTCAAATCTAGGTCAGTAGAGTCTGCTCGATCAGACTGTGACCTTGACCGAGAAATCGAAGCTAATAGGATTCGCAGCGGTATTCTCTGTTCTTATTAGAACAGCAATGAATAATCGGCAGCGTTGTATGTTTACTTCACAATAACACAATTTTAGCACTTTTACGTAAATTATCTTCGTATCACTTCACCTTTTTTACTTTCCTATATTAATTTCCAATTTGTTGTTCATAAATCCGGTCGAATAATATCATATTTGCAGTAATTTCCTGAAAAATTAGTAAAATATGTCATTTTCCTTACCTCATCATGCGTTGTTATTATCATTCCAATTTCTCATTCAGTTTTCATTTTGACAGTAATTTACAGCACATTCTTAAAGCTTAGTTTTTGACATTCCGCGAAACGTCTTAAACGTCTGAATAGGGTAGCTATGTTGACTGGTAGGATTAGAATAGGGCGTGAATGATTTTCGGTATGCGTTTAGGTGATTAGTTTAGTAGGTAATTACGTTTTCCAATTCGTTAATTGGAGTAATTCGGTTAATCGGTCTTTGAGTTTCCCTGATGTGTCAGGAGTAAATCGGTTTAGGTAAGACAAATTTTCAGATATTTCTGAAGTTATCGGTATTTAGAATAAGATGAAATGTTTGATGAGTGTTTCGGTTTGTCGGTAAAGGATTGTTTGTTAGTATCGTGTTTGGTCAGCTCAACATAGTTATTCCGTTAGGCGATTTAGAATGTTTTGATTAGTTGCAATAGTTGTCATTCAATCAATTTCATGTTTTCATTTGTTAGGTTAATCCGATTCGAAAAAAAAAATATTATTAATAATAATGAATTTTATCAATGTTGTATGTTAGTATTTTCTAAATAAATTTCTAACATAAAATTTTTGAAATTTTTTAGAATTTCAAAATTTTTATTTCTTAGCATGGGCGAAATGTAACGATATAATATGTTCGCATTGTTGAGGCGCCGCAGTGCCTCAAGCGGGTAGCTCTTGGATTCCTGGCGGGATGGAGTCTCGCAAGACCTGGGGTACCAGAAATCCTCCGTTGATCCGGCTCGAAGGACCAAAATGTTGAGGCGCCGCAGTGCCTCAAACGGGAAGCTCTTGGATTTCTGGCGGGATGGAGTCTCGCAAGACCTGGGGTACCAGAAATCCTCCGTTGATCCGGTTCGAAGGAACAAATGTTTGGGGCTCCGCAGTGCCTCAAACGGGGATTTTTCTTCCTCGCAAGAAAGAAAAACACACAGGAAGTACTTCTACACTAAGCACTTTATTTTACTACTAAACTTTGCGTTGTCGAAGCCACGCAAACGCTTTTACACTTCTACTTCGCGTTGTCGAAGCCACGCGAACGCTTGTACACTTCGATATTACTTCTCACTACTTGACCGTTTGCCGGGTCAAATCAAACTGTTTCGTTGTTCGGTGGTGGTGCTCTCCTTTTATAGCACTCCGGAAGGCATCCAGAATGTTCTACAATATTCCCGGATAAAACATTCTAGAACCTTCCGTCGATCTGGCTGCACTGCTCGGACGAAGTAACTCACGGTCACTCACGAGCGGCCTGCACATGTTCTTCCAACTGGGTGCCGCCGCGATGAGGCTCGCGCGCTCGCAGCTGTCATCATCAATCATCATCGTCGGTGGTGAGTGGTCCCGCACTGGGATCGTTGTCGCCGCCGTGTTTACTTTTGTGGGAGCTCGAGTGACGCTGTTCGATCTCGTAGGGGAAAGTGGGGCACCAAAGCGTTTATGGGAAAGTGGGTCACTTTCGCCACCGGAGCGCCCGATGGGCGCGAACATACTGCCCCCGGGCTGGAAGCACTCTTGTCGAAGCAACGGCATTGGGTGACGGTTGGCTTCTCTGCGATTGAGTTGAAGCGATGGTCGACTCGTCGGAATGTTTCCCTGTTGTCTTCGTCGTGGCACTTTGACACAAGATATCTCCATCAGTTTGGATAATCCAGCGTGTCCTTCCTTGGATGGGCTGAGTTGCTCGACAATCATCTCACAGCAAACTTCCGCACTGATCAACTCGCCCACCAGAGCAGGCGTCGAAGCATTTGCAGAAGTCCTCGGTGGTGGTTTCGATGGCTTTGTGTGCCACTTCTTTGTGGCCTTCAGTCTTTGAAGCTCGTGGAACTTTCCCTTCTCGCTGTTACTGTCAAAAACCGTGACACGTACAGCAGTGCTTCGGGCCAACTTCACGCTGTTTAGAGTTCTACACTTCATTGTGTCCGACTCTGAGCCTTTGGGAAACACCGGGTTCATCGATATTTTCACCAACGACAACTTGGAGGGTTCGACCTGAACGGACTCCACTTGGTCGAAAAAAGGG
This sequence comes from Aedes albopictus, assembly GCF_035046485.1. Taxonomy (NCBI): domain Eukaryota; kingdom Metazoa; phylum Arthropoda; class Insecta; order Diptera; family Culicidae; genus Aedes; species Aedes albopictus. Next base: position 206,703,271 of record NC_085138.1, read on the forward strand.
TCGAGGGCTGTCACAAGTGAAAGCTCCCTGTGTGACAGCAGATGCGGTTCGTCTAGAACGATCTCCCATTGGATTGCAGCTGTTGCACTACTCAATGGCTTTACGTGCGACTGCTTACCCTGAGCGATCTTCACGTGTTTCGGGTTAGCTGCAGTGGAATCTGGAAGATCACTGCACGACTTGGAATGCTCCTTGTGAGCAGACTCTGGTTCCACGGCGGATGTCACAGTGCGCAGAGGGTATTCTACGCAGGACAAATCAGAGAGCTCCTCCTGAGCGGACTCTGATTCTCTCGTGCTTTCCGTGGACTCTATTGTACATGAGGCGTGGTTCGTCAGCTCCAGTCCGGACGATCTGGTCTGCATTCTCTGGAGGAAGTCGGACCCTTCGACGAATGTCGCAGTGTGAACGGGTTGTTCCTCATTGGACGGACCAGAGAGCTTCTCCTGAGCAGACTCTGGGTGCTTCACGGCTGCCACTGTTACAGTCTCGGTGCTAGCCTCCACTCGACGTAGCTGCTCGGAATACTCCTTCCGAGCAGATTCCGGATGCTCGACGGATGTCGTGGAATGGACGTTTGGATGTGGTCCCACACTTGCTTGTCGGGAGTGCTCCTCCTTATCGCACTCCAAGCGGTGTTGATGATCCACTTCATGCAGTAGACCAGGGCCTGCTGACTCATCAGACTTCACGGTGTAACTTGATGAGTCGGAGTGCTCCACCCGAGCGGACTCCGACTGGCGATGGTTCCGGATACTTACCGGTTTGCAGTGCTCCTTCTGAACATCCTTCGGTTGGTGGTTTGTTCTGGACGCGTCAGAGAGTTCCTTGAGACCAGACTGCGTTTGGTTGTGAATCCGCAAGCATCCTGAAGATATCCAATCCTTGCTGGCCGGTTGGATTACCTGGACGGGGATCGTAGTGCCACTCGATAGCTGCACACAGGACTGGCTGGATAGCTTCGTCGGTGTGAACTCTGTACGGAGGGAAGTCCGCTTCCAATCCGCGCCTTGTCGATCTTCAGTGCTTGGCACGTCACATCTCGTTGTGTGACGCGGGTCCTTCGTACATGTCGACCTATCGTGTTCTCTCTGAACGGTGCTCGATTCGTCCTTGGACGCCTCAGAGATTGCCGGCGGCTCTAGACTGGATGAGTCGTAGAGTTCTTCTGAGATGGACTCCACCTGATGCCGATCATGGAAACTAGCTCGGCACTCTCTCGGTTGCAACATGGCTGGTTTCTGGGTAGGTGTCACAGTGTGATTTGCTGGCGTCACACTGGACCGATTGGAACGCTCTCCCTGAGCGAATTCCACGTTGTTGACTTTCGTCGCAACGTGACCCGACGGTACAACGTTGAACTTGTCAGAGTGCTTCTCCCGAACAGGCTCGGATCGCTGCCTGCTTTGGAAGCTTTTCAAAACACGGACCTCACTCTCGCTGAGTTGGTACTCACCAGCCAAGCTCGCAGATAGCTTCTCTATCCTTAGCAGCGCTTCGATGTGTAGTCGGTCGAAGTCCATCTGCAGCTCTTCCTGTTCCTTGAACTCCGATGCAGGGATCCGGTCCAAGATCTCCTGGTGAAGCTTAGCGTACTCCTGGTAGTACGTGCCTAGTTTCTTCTCGTACACCCGCAGGAGCGACGATCTTACCTTCGACGGGTCGTGGTTCGCCTCCACCAGGTTTCCGATGACGTACCGGATCTTCCGCGTGACCTGTTCACGGAGATGGATGAGCAGCTGTGTCTCATGCATGGCGGGTGCCTCAAATTCCGATGTGCGGTGTCTCATCTTCACTTCGACGGTCGGTGGTTGGTCGATAAGTCCTCTTTTCGGTGCTCACGCAAGAATTCACTGATGGTGCCGATCTACTTTGACCGGCGGAGACCCTCGACTGGTCACCTTGTTGACCAGGGGAACGATTTGTTAGGGACGAACACCTCACTGATCGGCGGGAGATCTTCTCCTTGGTGTCTCGATGATTTGTAGAAGCGGTTCCGCTTCTACTGATACCTCCTTGATCAGCAGAAGGCTTTGACGGTACCGATCGCAAGGCTTGCTGACCGGTATTACCTTGTCTTCTTGGTGGCCTTGCCGGTGGCAAGAATGATACATCCAGTGCCGATCGTCCACTGATCGGCGGTAATTCCTCTCGGCCGTTGACCAGGGGCCTGATGATCTCGGTGATCGGCAGGAAATCTTCTCGTTAGTGTCTTTGCCGGCGGCAAAGATGTCACCCTTAATGCTCGTCGTACACTGACCGGCAGGATTTCTCGACTGGTCGCCTCAATGACCAGCAGGACGCTTCGCTGCGGCCGACCGACTCTTCGATGCACTGGTGTCCTCACCGGCGGTAAGGATGTAACCGTTGATACCGATCTCTCGTAGACCGGTATGGAACTCCTCGGCTGATCGCCTCGATGACCAACAGGACTCTTCGCTAGGACCGATCGATTTTTCGATCGGTGGGATTCCTTGACGGGGTGGTGTCTTTGCCGGCGGCAAAGAAGTCACCGTTAGTGCCGATCGTCCACAGATCGGCAGGGATTCCTCGACTGGTCGCCTCGTTGACCAGGGGAACAACTCGCAGGTGCCGATCTCCTCGCTGACCGGCGGAAAATCCTCCAGGGAAAGGATCTCGGTTCCACTGATCACTCCTCGACCAGCAGAAAGCTTCGCTTTCGACCGACTCGTTGATCGGTAGAAGTCCTCCGATGGATGGTGTCTTTGCCGGCGGCAAAGAAGTCACCGTTGGTGCCGATCGTCCACAGACCGGCAGGGATTCCTCCGACTGGTCGCCTCGATGACCAGGGGAACTAATCACTGTACCGATCCCTTGTTGACCGGCGATCTCCAGGGATAGGGTCCTGCTTCCACTGATTGCTCCTCAAATCAGCAGAAGGCCTCGCTGACACCGACCGCCTCGTCGATCGGTATATGTCCTCCGATGGGATGGTGTCTTTGCCGGCGGCAAAGAAGACACCGTTGGTGTCGATCGTCCACAGACCGGCAGAGATTCCTCGACTGGTCGCCTCGAAGACCAGCAAGAGTCGATGGTGAACCGGGGACTGTAGGCCGGTTCCACTCCACGGGCACTGAATCCGGTTCGGACGGACCAAAATGTTGAGGCGCCGCAGTGCCTCAAGCGGGTAGCTCTTGGATTCCTGGCGGGATGGAGGCTCGCAAGACCTGGGGTACCATAAATCCTCCGTTGATCCGGCTCGAAGGACCAAAATGTTGAGGCGCCGCAGTGCCTCAAACGGGAAGCTCTTGGATTTCTGGCGGGATGGAGTCTCGCAAGACCTGGGGTACCAGAAATCCTCCGTTGATCCGGTTCGAAGGAACAAATGTTTGGGGCTCCGCAGTGCCTCAAACGGAGATTTTTCTTCCTCGCAAGAAAGAAAAACACACAGGAAGTACTTCTACACTAAGCACTTTATTTTACTACTAAACTTTGCGTTGTCGAAGCCACGCAAACGCTTTTACACTTCTACTTCGCGTTGTCGAAGCCACGCGAACGCTTGTACACTTCGATATTACTTCTCACTACTTGACCGTTTGCCGGGTCAAATCAAACTGTTTCGTTGTTCGGTGGTGGTGCTCTCCTTTTATAGCACTCCGGAAGGCATCCAGAATGTTCTACAATATTCCCGGATAAAACATTCTAGAACCTTCCGTCGATCTGGCTGCACTGCTCGAACGAAGTAACTCACGGTCACTCACGAGCGGCCTGCACATGTTCTTCCAACTGGGTGCCGCCGCGATGAGGCTCGCGCGCTCGCAGCTGTCATCATCAATCATCATCGTCGGTGGTGAGTGGTCCCGCACTGGGATCGTTGTCGCCGCCGTGTTTACTTTTGTGGGAGCTCGAGTGACGCTGTTCGATCTCGTAGGGGAAAGTGGGGCACCAAAGCGTTTATGGGAATGTGGGTCACTTTCGCCACCGGAGCGCCCGATGGGCGCGAACACGCATCATATATAACCGAATTGAAAATGCATTTCAATCCAACCGTTTACCTATGCTGGCAAAAGCTCGATTTAGATGCTGTCAGTAAGGTGCAAGATTGCACTAAAGAAATTTCCCATGCGCCACCTAGGAACGAATAGAATCATTAAACGGAAATATTTCAAATTCAAATATATTGCGTCGTAGAGAGTCCAATAAATCTACCAGTGGAAAATTCCTAGTATCTAAATAAAAATCCAATGGAAAATTACACTCTCTTCGATCTGCCAATCGGAGGATATTGCGCAGTTGAATTTAGGCTGTTAACAATTTATCGCGCGTATCCCTCATCAGATTAGTGGAGTGCTTTGTAGCGAATAGACCAATTTTTTGGAGTGAATAGTATCATTTGCCAAGTGAATAATTAACTGTGCTTTGGATATTTCTAAACTCGAAGTAAGTCTCCGCGCGTTTCTTAGTGGTTTTTAAAATATTTAATTTGAATTTGTGTCTTCTGTAACAGCTAAATTTGTCGAAATAGTGTTGGCAAAGAAAAAATAAATAGTGAATTTAGTAATTGAATAAATTCAGGTAAGCCTAAATACCAAACCATTCAGTGAGCAATTAAGTGATTTAATCCGCGTTGCACAGGACAATCGTGCCCAAGCAACGTGGGCACTTAGTCCGGGGTGGACTTAGTCCGGAGTAGAAGCTGATCGAAAGTTTGGCCCTGATTCGAATTGAGTCGTGAGTGGATCATTCGTCGCTTCCAAAGGCAGTGAGGACATCTGCCGATCCCTCGACTGAAGCGCAGTGCTGTCGGCGGCTCTGAAACCTAACGTTAGTCATTCGTCGGACTCGAGTGTGTCGTGCAACATCACACACAAGCCATAGTGTCATCGCCCGTCAATAAGTCGCTCGGCGTAGGCCCACGCAACATAATCCAACGGCCATTCACTCCACACACACCGGGGACGCATCTACCCCGACGCCGGCGCGCGAGGCACGTGCGCATAGAGTGGACGAGTTAGAGCCCGACACCGATACTCGTTGGTGACGATCAACGAGGTGTTGTATTTTGCGGTTGGTGGGATCGAGGTCGACTACAGCCTGTTTTGCGGACTTCCGACGCTGGATCAAGGAAGAAAAAGGTCAGATCTGATCAATTAGCTCACTTTTTGTTGAAACTATTAGAGCCTAAAAGTTAATCAAGCGTGACGTCACCCTAGGGAATAGGTTTGCTTGAATTTAATAAATTATCGCATGGATTCAAGATTTCTAAAATAAATCCACACTAAATTTTGCTCGATAAATTTAGTTGAAATTGTTTCGCGTTCGACCTTTGAATTAATCGAACAAATTACTTCTAGTTTAGATTAGTATTCCACTATTTTAGTCGCGTCACGCAATAAAGATTAATTTTCCAAATAAATTGTTTTAAGTTTAATTTAGCTCGACAATTCCACTTTTGACGGATCATTGAAGGTTTTCTTATTTTTTTTTCGTAGTTTATTATTGAAATGAGTCTGGATAGGTTTGTTTGATTGCCTACGACGTTTGGGTTCAAAGGTGAACATTCGATTCTAGTGAACTGAGTTACCTGCCCTGAGAAGGCAGTCTCTTCCCGGGCAAATTTGACTGAGTAACGGTCCTTCTTTTGGAGGTGGCGCATAAGCCGTTTGCTTTGAAACAGAACGGAGCGTTACAAAGATGGCAGTTGAGATACGATTAAAAGAGAACAAATCATTCACGGTCTCACCAGCGCGGTTAAGTTTTGTTGAAAAACAGGAGCTGAATAAAATTATCGAAGATATGTTGGAGAAGGGAATAATTAGAAAGAGCCAAGCAAACGATTATTGCCGGGTAGTTCTAGTTCGAAGAAAAGATGGGTCGTTTAGAATGTGCGTGAATTTCAGGCCGCTCAATAAACTGGTCGAAAGAGATCATTTTCCAATGCCGATAATTGAAGATTTGGTTGTCAAGCTACGCGATAGACGATATTTTACCAGCCTTGACCTCAAAAACGGATTTTATCACGTGGATGTTTCAGAGGAATCTAAAAAATACACGTCTTTTGTTGTGGATGGAGGTCAGTATGAGTTTAACAAACTTCCTTTCGGTTATGCAAACTCACCCGCAGCATTTGTACGTTACATCAATAAGGTCTTGGAAGAGCACGTGAAATCGGATAAAGTGATAGTTTTTATTGATGACATACTAATAAGCACGGATACAATCGAAGAACATCTTGAGGTTTTATCATCTGTGTTGCGTACGTTGAGCGATAATCACGTTAAACTTCAACTGCAGAAGTGCTCGTTTTTGAAATCGATTATTGATTATCTCGGATATAATATGTCGTATAATGCAGTTCGGCCTAGCGACCGCCATATCGATGCTATTCAAACTATTCCGGTTCCAGTGAATGCACACGCGCTACATCGTTTCATTGGGTTAGTAAGCTATTTCCGTAAATTCATTAAACGTTTTAGCGAAATAGCACAGCCGCTATATGAATTGTTAAAACCAGACGTTCCGTTTGTATTCGAAGAAAGACATTTCGTCGCGTTTAACGAATTGAAGATCTGTTTGGTTTCGGGGCCAGTACTTGCCATTTATTCACCGTCACTCGAGACCGAAGTACACACAGATGCTTCTAGTGCAGGTTTTGGAGGAATGCTATTGCAACGACAGACAGATGACAATAAGTTCCACCCTGTCATGTTTTTCAGTCGTAAAACTACTGCTGCTGAGGCAAAGCTCCATAGTTTCGAGCTAGAAACGCTAGCTGTCGTCTATACATTGCAGCGTTTTCGTATGTATTTATTCGGGTTGACTTTCACGGTCGTAACGGACTGCGAGGCAATGAAGAGGACCCTAGAAAAGAAGGAGATTAATTCAAAGATTTCGCGTTGGAGTTTGTATTTGGAACAGTTCAATTATTCGATAGTACACCGTCCAAGTGACCACATGCGTCATGTGGATTCACTGAGTCGCGTCAATGTGCTTCTTCTTGATATTCGCGAGGATACGCAGGATGTATTCATTAACTCGTTGTACGTTGCGCAGTTGCAAGATTCTAATATACAGTCAGTCAAAGCCGCCATCCTTGGTGGACAGCTTAAGGATTACGAAGTCCGTGATAACATCGTTTACAAAAAGCAAGCGAAAAAGCTTTTGTTGTACGTTCCGAAAGATATGGAGCAGTCCGTTATTTTTCGATATCATGACAGTATGGGACATTTCGGGGTCGACAAGGTTTGCTCTGAAATAAAGCGACTTTTCTGGTTTCCACAAATGAAGGCTAAAGTTTTGGAACACGGTAGAACTTGTGTGACGTGCGTTACATTCAACCCGAAAGCCAAAAAGTATGACGTGTAACCACGGAGACTTATAGGGCTGCTCCGCAGCCACAGTTGCTCCCAATTACTCCCGGTTTCAAGCTCAGTAGCATGAGACCACTCGAGCTGGGTCTCAGGGCCGGCATGCTACTCGGTAATCGGAGGGGCTTCGCGGACAAAGTATGAAAAACAGGAAATTTCACATTTCTAAACAATTTATTGGTTCCTAGGGTGTCGTGTGCGTGTTGTTCTGAGTTATAAAGTGTGTTAATTTGTTAAGTGTGGCCTAATCTAGATCGTACCGGTACATACCGCTGCCGTGGGTTTTTGTGGGTGCGATGGCCGACATAGTGACTTGGATCCTACTGTGCGGCCGGAACTCTCGCCGGAATGGCGAATGATGGCGGTGTTTCGGCCCGGCACTTGGCCGACGGGACCAGCAGGCATAGCTGGGTGGTGTTCGGGTGGCAGGCGTCTTCCTTCATTGTCAGAATCGGCACGGCCCAGGACGAGACCGGAACGACCGTGCCGAGAAGGGCCCCTCCTTGGCGATTAAGGCCAACGGCCTGAGGGAATCGTCCTGAATGGGACGATGGCGGTTCCTTAGCAATTAGGCTCGGAAGCCATATTGACTTCCGAGCCGCCGTGTGCTGACCGTTATATTCAACGGATACGAGGTCCTAAATCGGATTATAATGTTCCGTCAGGCTGGGTAAAAGGTTTATCTAGGCCGAATTACCTGAACGGAGGCAGCTCCCTTGTCCAGCCCCTAATAAGGGGGGGGGGGTATTTTGGGTTTCAATAGTTGCACTGCACTGTTCACCGGTCTTACCACACGGACGCCTAAATTATTTCTGCCAATCTTCCAAAATAGAAGATGGCTGCGCCCATTGGCACTCACCTCTAAATCGATTCGTTTATCGCACCTGCCATCTTACGAGCTCTCATTCTCCTTATAGTTCAGCTCATTAGCAGCGGTACAGTTACTCGCTAGGGTGGTGTAGCCTGCTGTTTTGTTTATATATTTAAAAACGTGAATTTTCACAAATACAAACACTCATACACAAGAAAACCTAAGAATTGGAACCAACCGGTTACAGACGGCTATTTACAAACAATCGATAAGGGTACTGTTCCATTCGATACTGTGCATATCGACCATTTGGGGCCTTTGGAGATAACGCGAGCCAAGAACGTTTATATTTTCGCGATTGTTGACGGATTCAGTAAATTTATAAAGCTATTTGCGACAAAATCAACAAAAACGTGCGAGGTTCTAAGAGCATTGCGGTTGTATTTCAACTATTACTCGAAACCAAGAAGGGTTGTATCAGATCGAGGAACATCTTTCACGTTTAAAGATTTTGAAGCGTTTTGTAACATCCACTCCATAGATCACGTGTTGATAGCTACCAACTGTCCAAAAGCCAATGGACAAATAGAACGCTATAATAGAACCCTTGTGCCGCTTTTGGCCAAGTTGGTAGAAATTAGAAAAGCTTGCTGGGATAATGTGTTGTTCGAAGCCGAGTACTTACTGAATAACAGCTATAATCGTTCTATTGATAATCGTCCGGCGGTTCTTCTCTTTGGAGTCAAACAACGATTTAGAAGTGAAACAGATCTTGAACTTTTTATTGAAAACCTCAATAAAACAGTCGATCGTGATCTTGAACAACTCAGAGATGAGGCAGCTAATAAAATCAGGCAACTTCAGGAGTACAATAAGCGCAAGTACGATGAAAAATGTAGAAGAAACACCACCTACAATGAAGGTGATTTAGTAGCAATAAAAACGAACAAAGTTGCAGGCGAAAATAATAAACTCAAAGCAAAGTATAAAGGGCCATACGTAATAAAGAAAGTACTGGACAATAACACTAGTTTACATCATTTTTGAACTCGATAAGCTGATGATCATTTTTGGTGTAGAATCATGCCCTGAGTTCGAAAACGCGAAAGAAAAAAATTACAGTAGAGCGGAAATTTTTTCGACTTTCCATACAAGGTTGATGATTTGAAATCGATTTTTGTTCTATTTTTAAGCAAAGTCGCTCACTTCAAGCATCTCATTCTCCGTAATCAATGCTCCGATTGAGCTGAAATTTTTACTGTAACTCCTGTACATATGATATGTCAACACAACGTCGAGAAAGAATTTTTAAGTTGGTTTTTTCTTATTGAAAAAAAAAATACATTTCTTCAAAAAAATTTGGAAATTTTGATAAAATTTAAGAAGATTGTCCCTAAAACTCGTCAATATCTTGGATTTCATCAATCTGACGCAAAACCTGTATTCAAATGATCGAATAGTATTGTATTCAGCTTTCAATTTATGGAAAAAGATTTAAAATTTGTTGAACAAAACGCAATATATTTGAATTTTAGTAAATTACATATTTTGAAAAGTTTCAAAACTCGATATTGAGCTAAAACTCAAAAACTGTTCTACTTAAAATTTTTTGAAGGTCGGTTTCGAAATCAGCACTGAATTGTGCTTCAAAAATTTTGGTCGTTGACGGAAGTTCACGACTTTCGTTTTATTTTGTAAACTTGTGTAATCGATACGTTGTAACAGATTTAGAGGGCTATCAAGTTTCCGGTACTCGCTTTGAGGGTACGTTCGATCCTTTGAATCTCAGATTGTATAAGAAGGCGGTAGTCAACCGGAAGCCGGAATCGGTTTCATCTTCTCTCTCAACATCTGATTCGGAGTTCTATGGTTTTGATGATGAATCGGATTTCCGTGGTTTCTCGGATGATGACTAACCATGCCATGCTAATGCCATTTACGCGGTATACTTTGATTATTTTCAGATATTTCTATAGAATCTTCCAACGATAATAGAATTCGCTAAGGATTTACGCACTTTTATTTTTGTTTGGGTGTATGATTGATGAATGACTGATATACGGTAACATGATTCTTAGATTGGCACTATCGAGGTCGATAGCAGCAGGATGGCCGAGCTATAGCAGATAAACTTTTTTTGCTCGGGTAACCACGAACACCCCTAGCCCCTGCTTGACAATGACAGCAATCGGATATCCGCTCTCACCACCGTCTACCAGTCTGACGGGTACCTCATTCTTTTCCACATTCCCGCGAGATCAAGAGTAAAATAAAGTTCTCTGTAATTGAAAGTATAATATTGCATATTTTCTCGTCATCCTGAGCCCCAGTCTACATAACGAAACTCGAACCGATCAAACTCTTCCTTTTCTCTCGGGTTCATTTCATTTATTTAGTTCACATCAAATTCATGATAATACTAAATCAACAATTTGCCGCCATAATACTCGATTTGCAGCTGCAGCTCTCCATCCTCGGTCACGCCCAACACTCGCCAGATCACGCTCCACCTGGTCCGCCCATCGTGCTCTCTGCGCTCCACGCCTTCTTGTACCAACCGGATGGTTAGCAAACACCAACTTTGCAGGGTTGTTGTCCGGCATTCTTGCAACATGCCTTGCCCACCGTATCCTTCCTGCTTTGGCCACTTTCTGGATACTGTGTTCGCCGTAAAGTGCAGCGAGCTCGTGGTTCATCCTTCTCCGCCACACACCATTCTCCTGCACACCGCCGAAGATCGTCCTTAGCACCCGTCGCTCGAAAACTCCGAGTGCTTGCAGGTCCTCCTCGAGCATCGTCCATGTCTTTTCTCTCGGGTTACGTGCTTCAATATTAACTAAAACCCTGACTGCGCGCAGTCTAGACTGCGCGCAGTGTTATTTAATCCTAATTGCGAACGTGTATGTATTAAAAAAAACTAGATTGATCTGACCTGTATCTCGCTGGGCGATGGAGGTTGGTGGACGAAGAGGGGGTCACACCGGACAACGGTACCCTACGGTAGGCTGAACCGACCGATGCTCTCACAGTCGATCGTCTCTCTGGGCGGCGGGATACCACGCGGCTCACAGTCGCCGGAGGGTGCACGCACTGTCTGGCAGTTTACCGTCTCAGCACCGGTTTCCTCCCTGAGCCGGTGGTTGCGTACACGAGTATGGGCGGTGGGCGTAATTTCGCTTGACCGGATTCCACTGTGTCGGATGTCTGGGATTAGCTGTCGACGTACGCGGTCTTCTCGCCCCGTAATACCCTTCGAGGCGGTACGGGATCGATTCGGAAATAGACTACCGAATGTCCCTTAGAAGGTCTGAAACCTTCGGTTGGCCCTGGGTGCGCAGAGGGCTGAACACGGGCTCGACGACGAGGGCAGGCCTACAAGCCGCCGGGCTTCAGGTTCGTCCCTAGAGATAGCCAAGCGTGGTACTATCCCCTACATCCCGACGTAGCACCTTCACTTGAAGGATGATTGCGTCCTTCAAATAGAAAATACATAACGTTCGCATTACAATCTGTATATTAGTCACTAGTCACACACGATTTTTTTTTCTATCAAATTGAAGCACAATTAAATTTACCTTCGCCTCGAGGGTACGCTGCTCGTGCGGTACTCTGGTACGGCACAGAATTTGAGTTTTCGCAACTGTTCACAATGGTGGAATAGAATTAAGCATTTTAGGATAATTGATAGGATTTTAGCTAAAAACACATAACTCACAATTTTGATTTAAAACTCGCATTAGGGCCTATATCAAAAACTTGTTATTTAACTGGTGGTTTAGAGTATAACTGAAAGTACAATATATATTTTTAGGGTATAACTCTTCGCTTCTAGTCACCTATGCACCACTCACTTGGGCTACGATCCACTATAGCTGTAGCTATCTGTCGCTTGGACACCGATTGAATGGGGAAGTTTGGATCGGTTAACGATGCTTGTCATGTAAGCTATACGACGCGACGCCCCTATTATTTCTTTTGTTTTAACTCATTAGCTCATCAGTTCGTATAAGAACTGATGAAGCTTCTAGTCATGGTTCAAAGTGATGAGCAGATCAAAACAAAGTTACCCGAAAGGTTTTAAAAGTTGTGGTTTCATCACCCACCACCAGGGGCGCATGAGTAATATAAAAGTGCGAAATAACCCTTGCGTATCCCATGCTTCGAATTCTTTTTTTTATTTTATTTCTGGCGTTTGAGGATATTGTTAATATGAAGGTTTGACGTAGTTCTTGTAACCATGTTACAACATCAAGCTCCGTCGTCGATGTCATCAAAAACCGATAGAGTAATTTGAGAGCAAAGGTGGTGGGTCGGTCACACTCCACGCAAAGGCGAAAGCGAAAACTGAAAGCAAATGTGAGACGGGAGCCCAGACCAGGGGGGAGGACATCGCAGCAGAGGCAAGTTCAGAGGTTGCGAAAGCTCAATAAGCAAATGAAGGAGGTCAAGGCGATGGCAAGCAATCGCCTCCAAACAACGGTTATCCTGTATCTTTCTGGTAATGTATGGTAATTATATTTATGAACCTCTCTTTCCCACGGCAGCTTCGTAGTTACATTGTTTCTCTAAAACAAGACAATTTATTTGCATTAAATAAGAGGTGGAGAAGATTAAATGAAACGTATTAAAAGTAATATTCACATTCAAATGTTCAAATTGTTAAAAAAGGTAATCTTAGTGTAAATCTATTGATGAACGATTCAACTAATTTAGATATCAATTAATCTGCTTTAAAACCAATTGGGGGAGTTATTAGCTTATTAATAAGTTCGTACACTTTAATAGTATCTAAAAAATGGTGGAAGGCAAAAAACCTGAATCTATCTTGTGGCATAGGGGTGATCGGGGCAATATGGGCCACCTAAGGAAATCGTTCACAGAAAAACTCAATAAATAATTATTTTAATGTAATTGAACCATGCTTAGGAGTGTTTCCTTTCATATTGCGTCGATAAATTATGAAAAAAACTTTTTGTTAATTGTTGGGATATACTTTTGAAAACCATTGATTTTCATGTGTTTCCCAGCTATACGGGGCAATATGAGCCACCAGGCGGGGCAATATGAGCCACCATTTAAAACTCTTGTTTTTTTTGGACAATGTTTCGTAACAAATGAGAAATAGAACAATATGATTATTTAACAACAATTTAGTGTATTTTATACAAGTTTGATTGTTTTCGTTTCAAAATAATAAAGCAACATAAGCAGATTTCATCGCATTTTACAAACGCAACATTTGGTTCAACGTAGGCACATATTTTTCATCACAGGCATGAATCCAAGAATGGCATCGATGGCATTGGTTCCATCCCTCACACTCTGAGGATGAACTGACGAAGGGAGACACAGTAAGGGAGCACTTACAAATTACGTACCATTTTTGGTCAATTTTCTATAGTCCCTCCCCATCTGTAATTTGTTTTCACATACCTAATGCATAGCTCGTAACAATATCGAGAACTCTTCCCTCCCCCTCCAATGCTATGAAACTAATCGTCAACTTATCAGTGCCGGGCCGACTCAGGACACAAGAGACTCTCCGGCAATCCCAGGGTCGGCTAGCTACTGTGTAATCAAGGGCTTTTCGCGATACAAAAACTAATAACACAGATCCTTCACATTACTTACATATTTATTAAAAGTCCTATTTGTTGAGTGTGCGTGTTGTTCTGTGTATAATTTGAGTGTTAATTTGTTAAGTGTAACCTATGCTAGTTGGACGTACCGGTACATACCGCTGCTTCTAGTTGATGGCGCGTTTGGTGGCCGACACAGCGACTCCTGTCCAGCTGTGCGGCCGGAAATCTCGCCGGATGGCAAGGCGAGCGGGGCCGGTACTCGGCCGACGGGACCAGCGGGCGTTGCTGGGGGGGGGGGGGTGGGGGTGGGGATGCAGGCGTCTTCCCTCGTGGGCGCAATCGGCCGGCCGTGGGCTAACCACCTTGGACGGCCGAGAGGGGAAAGCTCCTTTACGATTAGGGCCTGTGCTCGAGAATCCGTCCGGAAGGACGGTGTGGCTTAGGCGCGGGAACCGTTCCCGGTTCCGCGGGCCGAACCGTGTGCTGGACGGTAGACTCTAAAGGTCCATACAAAAGACGCCTGATTTTTCTGAGCCCAGTTTTAAGCAATGGCCGTGCTCTCTCTTATCATCCCAAATTCCCTCTTCCGTCATTTTTTTACCATCATTGTATGTAACATTTCGCTCCACTTGCTCATTATTCCATCCATGTTTGATTTTGGTAGCGAAACTACACAGTTACAGCGGCACGGGACCCTAACGCTTCTGTGGTACTTCTACTGATCTTACACAAGAAACGTGAAGGGTCCGACACTCAACATATAATACAAAACAAAAATCTACAATTTGTAACCAAACGGTTACACTATCCACCACCCCGATGAAAAAAATGCGAAAGCACGAAGAGATTTTGCATTTTTTTTTTTTTCGATCTACTCTCTCAAGTCATCTTCGGGCGCCATCGGTTCGTGGATGTACAACAAACATTTTAAAATACTCACAAAATTACAAACAACAACAAATTAAAACTGCTAAATACTACCGCGCGGTATCATAATTGAACTTAACAACAAATTAAAAATATAAATAATAAAACATGCTAAAATATTTTCTACGTACGTGTACAAATAAACAAATTAAAATCATAAAATGAAATAAATTAAAATATGCAAAATATGTACACAAAAAATATAAATTCTTTTAAAATATCCCGTATTATGGGTAGACAACGTTAAATTACTATTTACATTGATGCGCATCGAAAAACAATTTTACAACCCTATTTACAAAATATGTACAACACTTTAGATCACATTCCACACGGCCGAATCCCCTGGCGGGATTGATTCGCCGGCGGGCAAACTGTTTGACACAATAGTGACATTGACAGTTTGCGAAACGTCATGTATATATCAAAGTGAACTGACACAGCATATCTATTGTTCTGAGTTTTGTTTACAGTACGACTGCAGCGATCGACACGCTCGGTCGTGTTCGCGGCGTGCTCACCAGAAAGTAAACTCTAACTGAGTATAAACCAAAAATTAACTGGCAATATAGCGCTTGTTCGCTGCGCCATTTTTCGCTCTTTGTTAATACAAAGAGCACCCAGAAGCAAGAAGAAGAAGAAGAAGAGTTTTGTTTATGTTTACTTTATGCTGTGTGGTTCACAAAGTGTTAAAAATCGTGAAGTTTTCATTGAGAAAAGGCCTTTTTCTTGACGAAACTTTCGGTGAGTATAACGTACGTAATTAAAACATATCGAAGCTCTATTTTTGTATTCATTGACAGGTAATACGAGCTTGAATGGACGTGCACGGTGGTGGCGGGTTATTGCGCAATGCAGCGGCAATCTTCTCGAAGAAGTTTGGCCATTGCAACCCCCAAAATCTATATCGGGATTACCATAATAGCCATCTTGGCTCTGCAAGATGAAACAGGTAAGAATTGTGTACACATTTTTAAAATAATCAACCTCTCTAAGGTGATTGGGATTTGTTTTAGAATTTGGCCAAATGAAGCAAGGTGGGCGATCCCCTCCCGGCAGTTCCGCAGGTGGGGAAACTGAGGTAAAGGGTTATATCCCTCACATTTTCCGCCGGTCCCGCCAACCCCGGTATGGATCCCCGTAATAAATTAAGGTAAGTTGGATCTAATTTTCCGCATGTTAGCCCGTCTTCACGACCGCTCGGAGTCTTTCATCCGTCGGTCCGACTAATTTATGACTAACAGCTAACGATTCTCACAACAACTAACACAATCGACTAACAATTCCATAGTCCTTCGGTGTAATTAAATTGTTAACATTCTTCGTTTCTCTTTCTTTCCAGATCCACTTTCAGCGGTGTTCACCATCAGACGATCGGGGACACAACTCGTTATTCCGGCGCATCGTTGGATCACCGGCAAACTGCCGAAAAGTGGAATTTGAAAAGAAAAGATAAATAAATGATTTATAAAACTTTAATTCTGAGTTTTATCTTTTTTCTATTGAATGAAAATCTTTTCTGGTGGGTTCCAGGCAAGGTTCCAGGTGTGCGTCCGGAACTGGGATTGTTCAAAGAAGGGATGGGTTCCAAAAATCGAAGAAGGTTTTCGCTGCACAGTTCTTTGGCCGTAGGTTCCGCTCGAAGGTTTAGGTTGGCCTTTTTCCGGATCTTGAACGACCGGGTCTGCTTTCGGAGGGATTCGGGGTTCGAAGTTTGTGAAGTTGAAGAATGGAAAGCTTCACCAGGTAAGTCTCGGGGAATTTTAGAAGATTGAAGCACCGACTTACTGGTGTCAAAATCGGGAGTAAAATAACCGGAAGAATAGCGTGACATTGGGCTTCTTTTCGTTCCCATTTCTACCTGAAGCAGGTCTTCCGAATCAGATTCGGGCTCGCTGAAGGACATTTCGAAGTCTTCGGAATCAGAACTAGGGATGATCAACTCGATCTCTTCCTCTGGTTCTGACTCCGGCGCCCTATACTCGCATGTCGCGCTGGGGGGCAAATAGCGAGAATTTGCATCGCATGTGATGATGTTCATGTCACGCATAAACACGTAAATGATTCTTTTAATTTTTATGACGTCTGCTGGCATCATCACCCCCGAAGTCCTTTGCTCCCGAATGGTATGCAAAGTCTCTTCGAGGTCCAGCTCTAACTCCTCTAGCGGGTAGTTAGGATGCGTCGAGAGCAACGGACGAGGCATTTCAAACCATTCCTCTAAGTCCGACTCGTCCGCATCGTACGTCGACGACTGCCAATTGATTGGTTTATAATTGGCTTTAGCCTTTGCTCGCCGCTTGCGAGTCATAATGAGAATCAGTGTGTGTTGTGGGTCAGTAGGGTAAAATGAAATCGAAAAACATAGTGACGTAACAAAACAAACAGATTAAAATGAATAGTGTGCGTGTGTTGTCATTATGATTGGACAAAAACAGTGAAGTTCAATTATGATATATGTTGCGTCAATACATAAACGGTTTACGAAACACAAAATTTGCCAACATCAAAGAATTTTCGGACGGTAAAAACGAAAATCAAGAGCAAATGTGTCCGTGATGTGCTCAGGACCTCTTTTGAAGCAAAAGCTTCGTAATATCACAGTTAAATCACCTGAGTTTAGGACAGTGCGTAAGGGGCGAGACATACGTGCAAGCACGTATCCCTGCCACCTCCCGTCGGCAAAAATCGTTAGATTTTTGTATACTACTTCGGTCCCTTGATTACCTTTCGCGGACTTTTGGCTGGGTGCCAAGTGAAACTAATCGACAATCTATCAGTGCCGGGCCGACTCAAGACACAAGAGACTCTCCGGCAATCCCAGGGTCGGCTAGCTACTGTGTAATCAAGGTCTTTTCGCGATACAAAAACTAATAACACAGATCCTTCACATTACTTACATATTTATTAAAAGTCCTATTTGTTGAGTGTGCGTGTTGTTCTGTGTATAATTTGAGTGTTAATTTGTTAAGTGTAACCTATGCTAGTTGGACGTACCGGTACATACCGCTGCTTCTAGTTGATGGCGCGTTTGGTGGCCGACACAGCGACTCCTGTCCAGCTGTGCGGCCGGAAATCTCGCCGGATGGCAAGGCGAGCGGGGCCGGTACTCGGCCGACGGGACCAGCGGGCGTTGCTGGGGGGGGGGGGGTATGCAGGCGTCTTCCCTCGTGGGCGCAATCGGCCGGCCGTGGGCTAACCACCTTGGACGGCCGAGAGGGGAAAGCTCCTTTACGATTAGGGCCTGTGCCCGAGAGTCCGTCCGGAAGGACGGTGTGGCTCCTTTACAAGTTAGGCGCGGGAACCGTTCCCGGTTCCGCGGGCCGAACCGTGTGCTGGACGGTAGACTCTAAAGGTCCATACAAAAGAGGTCCTTAACGGTATTAATTCCCATTCAATCCCTTGACTCCTCTCAAGGGGGGGGGGTTTCTTGAATTTCTCGTTCACTTTAACCACTGCACTACGGAAATCACGTCTTCAGCGCACGGACGTCTGATTTTTCTGAGCCCAGTTTTAAGCAATGGCCGTGCTCTCTCTTATCATCCCAAATTCCCTCTTCCGTCATTTTTTTACCATCATGGTATGTAACATTTCGCTCCACTTGCTCATTATTCCATCCATGTTTGATTTTGGTAGCGAAACTACACAGTTACAGCGGCACGGGACCCTAACGCTTCTGTGGTACTTCTACTGATCTTACACAAGAAACGTGAAGGGTCCGACACTCAACATATAATACAAAACAAAAATCTACAATTTGTAACCAAACGGTTACAGCTACGTCATTTATGGACGGTTCCTTCGTTCCAAGCGAAGACCGCAAATATCCGGTTTCATTCAACGTTTGAGATTGGGATGTAATCTGTAGTGGCGGCTGTGTCTTGGCTGCGTTCAGGCTGCTATGTGACCAATTTTTTCGTTCCGATCGCCGCTTGTAACCTCACACCAGTAATGAACCATGGTACTGCAGATAATGTTCATGTTTTGACAGCAAAATTTTGAGGTTAGGTTACAAAATAAAACCGATCATGTTGGTCCGAGAAGGTATGACCATATTGCCCCGTAGAGACTAGTTTCGGAAAATTCATGTTTTATTGTTATTTCAGTTTCGAAAAAAATGCAGACTTGTTCACAAACTGCTCAGTAATAGTAGGAGTATAAACTGTAATGGAATATTTACCTGGGCAGTAGGGAGTTATCTGTTAAAAGCTTATTTTGGAGTATTAAATCTTATAACATTTTTGCGTTCGTAGCAAAAAATTGCATTTTCATTAATATTTGCATTTCAGAATCGAATTTTGGTACGGTTTTTACAGTGAGACATGATTGAAGCACTCTATAAAAGATCCTAAGGCTTTGAACAGAACAAAACTTGATAATAAGGCCAAATTCAGGGTGGCTCATATTGCCCCGTATGGTCATATTGCCCCTACTACCCCTATGAAGTAGAACCTAGTAATTATTATTTATACTGATTAAGAATTGTATTTTCTAAATTTTAACACTTGTTATAAACATTATACTAATATAAATGGGCCGTGGCCCAGTATTTCCTTTTATTTATTTTTTTATTCCAGAAAACGCCATATTTTTGAAGACAACCTTTCCTGGTACACTTACGAAGTTCCCCAATACAAACGGAAATTGTCCGGAGCAATCAAGATAAGTACAAACTTTTAGTATTTTAGTATTTAGCATTTTTTTTTATTCCTATTCGGGTTTGTCACTGCGACCAGTTTTTAGATCTATTGTGACATTACCCGTATCCTTAGTGTAGTGCATGTTGCATTACTCGGGGCCATGTTGCCATTGAGGGACAATAAAGTATCGATGTTGATACAGTTTTTGTTTTGTTTTCTTAGAAAACCTAGCATCACCCTTGTTTTACTGCTAAATTCTCCCCAGTAGGAGCTGGGTTTTAACATTAGCAGCAATATCATTCCAATAATGGAACATGTGTTCAGCAATAAGGATTCTAGTATGTTCCTTGCGTACTAGCACTTTCCAGTCTTCGAAGAGTTAGTACATACATGGATCCCTAACCCAATTTGATTTCCTTTGCATTGAGTTTAGCCTCAGATGGTGAGGTTTTTAACACTTATGTGGCCGGCAGGGTACCCGGGTACCTTTTTCAATTTCAAATCTCGATATTTTAATGGTTATTGAGACTAGGATGTTGGAACTCTGTTAGATCTTAGAACTCGTGAATATACATCTATTACTGGGGTTGACCAAATTTTAAAGTGAGGAGGGGCAGGGGGAGGGGCTCCTGCATTTTTTATTACGTGGAAGGCCGACAGGGTACCCGGGTACCCACGAAATTGAAATGATCATATCTCCGTCAATTTTCCATCGATTTTGGAAATTTTTAGCTCATTCAATTCAGAAACTCATCATCTATCGGGAAAATATTTGGTTAGACCGATCTAATCACCGTGGTTTTCGGAAAATCCATATTTTTGGGAGCATGTCTTTATACCATATTGAAACCCACATTGTTAAGGCTAGGATACCTTAAAGTGTTTATGGTCAACCATGGCCTCACGGGAAGCGTGTTCCGAAATCACAGTTTCAAAGTCAACAGGTTTTATGATTCCAGGCCGGTCAGATACAATATGGCAAAGCAATTTTACGATGCTTGGTACCGAAATTGCTACTAACCTACCGAAAATCCCGTATGTTGTATTGTATAAAAGCACGGATCCGGAAATCCGGATTTTCCGGTACCTATGGTGATCGGACCGGTCCAACCAAATAAGGTCTCGATAGATAATGAGTTTCTGAGTTGAATGAGGCAAAAACTTTTAACCCTCGAGCGATCGCGCCGTTGTATTTTGTACAACACGTTGAAAAAATCTCGCTATTTCTACTCAGCATTAGCGTGGTGCTGACGCAGGTAGTCAACCGCGCGAGTTACGGAAGGTTAAAATCGGTGGAAAAATCGCTAAGATATGATCATTTCAATTTCGTGGGTACCCGGGTACCCTGCCGGCCTTCTACGGGTGTTTTTTTTTTTGCTGGCCACACTACGGTTAACTATATATATATATATATATATATATATATATATATATATATATATATATATATATATATATATATATATATATATATATATATATATGTATATATATATATATATATATATATATATATATATATATATATATATATATATATACAGGGTGTTTGGTTCCGGGTTTTGGATATTTTCAGGGCTGATAGGTCTTGATGAGAGATGAAAAAGTTCCCATGGAACATAGGGTCGGAAATCACTGCTAAGTGAGTTAATCACATTTTAAGTTTTTAATTTTTGGTTATCTTTGAAGTCCTATATCTACTAAACTATCAATCGTACAAACTTTCTCAGCGCACGAATTGAAAGCTAATTACTTCTACTTTCTTAGTCTTTTGGACGTAAACTTTGTAAAAATAGTTTAAAAGGCCTTAAATTGAAAAATAATGCAAAATTGGTCGAAAAAATCGACTCTTTTTTGGACATTTTTGATGATTTGAATATGAAAATAAATCTTTTGTTAAAAAAGTTCTTCTACAAAACATGCACGAACTTGTTCCCTAAAAATGTTTCTTTGACACCAAAACTCTATCTTTTGTAGTTAAGCCAAAAAATGTTTTTGAAAATAACGTTCCAAATTGCATTAACTTCATGCCAAAACAATGGTCATCACCCTATCCGTCGTGCGTTCGTGTGCTGTTGCTCCACGGCATGAGGACGACTACTGCTGCTGGCTTGGCTGCTGGTGATGTCATCGCATACAGAAAACGAGCTCGCTCTTTGTCGCGTCACATCTCCGCCTGTGGAATCATTCGAGGCGGAGTTTGGATTTGCGCATACTTAGTGCGACATGCAGTTAACTTGTTTTTCGACGGAGCGAAAGGAAAGCGCGGACGAAAGTGTATTTACAAGAGCAACCATTTAAATCCTTCGCACTCGTAGCTCTGCTGCGGTGCTGTTCAGATGGGGGGGTCTGTGCGTGCGGCAATTTAGAGCATGCACTTAT
This sequence comes from Aedes albopictus, assembly GCF_035046485.1. Classification (NCBI taxonomy): domain Eukaryota; kingdom Metazoa; phylum Arthropoda; class Insecta; order Diptera; family Culicidae; genus Aedes; species Aedes albopictus. Next base: position 206,724,941 of record NC_085138.1, read on the forward strand.
TTGATGCATTTCATTTTTTTTTTGTATGATGTGCAAGGATAATGATTCTTCTTATTTCTTGTATAACATTCCCACTGGGACAGAGCCTGTTTCTCAGCTCAGTTGTGAAACATACAGCAATAAATTCCTTTGGAACCAATCATGGGGGATCCTCGGGAAATGATACCTTTGGGGAATCTAATCAACAAGTTGGACATTTTAGGAGAAGTTGGGGATTCTTAATGGACATTGGGGATTTTTAGGAGAAATTGGGGCGGGTAAAGGGGACTTAGGAACCATGGGGGTCCTTGGGAAATGATACCTTTGGGGAATCTAATCGACAAGTCGGACATTTTAGGAGAAGTTGGAGATTCTTAAGGAACATTGGGAATTTTTAGGAGATATTGGGGATTTTTAAGGAACATTGGGGATTTTTAAGGAACGTTGGAGATTTTTAGGAGATATTTTGGAGGGTAAAGGGAACTTAGGAATCATGGCGGTCCTCGGGAAATGATACCTTTGGCGAATCTAATCAACAAGTTGGACATTTAAGACGAAGTTGGGGATTCTTAATGGACACTGGGGATTTTTAGGAGAAATTGGGGATTTTTCAGGAACATTGGGGATTTTTAGGAGATATTGGGGCGGGTAAAGGGAACTTAGGAACCATAAGGGTCCTTGGGAAATGATACCTTTGGGGAATCTAATCGACAAGTTGGACATTTTAGGAGAAGTTGGGGATTCTTAATGGACACTGGGGATTTTTAGGAGATATTGGGGATTTTTAAGGAACATTGGGGATTTTTAGGAGATATTGGGGAGGGTAAAGGGAACTTAGAAATCATGGAGGTCCTTTAAAAATGATACCTTTGGGGAATCTAATCAACAAGTTGGATATTTTAGGAGAAATTGAGGAATTTTAAGGAACATTGGGGATTTTTAGGAGATATTGGGGATTTTTAAGGAACATTGGGGATTTTTAAGGAACGTTGGAGATTTTTAGGAGATATTGGGGATTTTTAAGGAACATTGGGGATTTTTAGGAGATATTGGGGCGGGTAAAGGGAACTTAGGAATCATGGAGGTCCTTTAAAAATGATACCTTTGGGGAATCTAATCAACAAGTTGGACATTTTAGGAGAAGTTGGGGATTCTTAAGGGACACTGGGGATTTTTAGGCGATATTGGGGAGGGTAAAGGGAACTTAGGAATCATGGGGGTCCTTGGGAAATACTACCTTTGGGGAATCTAATCAACAAGTTGGCCATTTTAGGAGATACTGGGGATTTTTAAGGAACAATGGGGATTTTTACGAGATATTGGGTAGGTTAAAGGGAACTAAGGAATCATGGCGGTCCTCGGGAAATGATACCTTTGGGGAATCTAATCAACAAGTTGGACATTTTAGGAGAAATTGAGGAATTTTAAGGAACATTGGGGATTTTTAGGAGATATTGGGGAGGGTAAAGGGAACTTAGAAATCATGGAGGTCCTTTAAAAATGATACCTTTGGGGAATCTAATCAACAAGTTGGACATTTTAGGAGAAGTTGGGGATTCTTAAGGGACACTGGGGATTTTTAGGCGATATTGGGGAGGGTAAAGGGAACTTAGGAATCATGGGGGTCCTTGGGAAATACTACCTTTGGGGAATCTAATCAACAAGTTGGCCATTTTAGGAGATACTGGGGATTTTTAAGGAACAATGGGGATTTTTACGAGATATTGGGTAGGTTAAAGGGAACTAAGGAATCATGGCGGTCCTCGGGAAATGATACCTTTGGGGAATCTAATCAACAAGTTGGACATTTTAGGAGAAATTGAGGAATTTTAAGGAACATTGGGGATTTTTAGGAGATATTGGGGCGGGTAAAGGGAACTTACGAACCATGGGGGTCCTTGGGAAATGATACCTTTGGGGAATCTGATCAACAAGTTGGACATTTTAGGAGAAGTTGGGGATGCTAAAGGGACATTGGGGATTTTTAGGCGATATTGGGGAGGGTGAAGGGAACTTAGGAATCATGGGGGTCCTTGGGAAATAATACCCTTGGGGAATCTAATCAACAAGTTGGACATTTTAGGAGATATTGGGGATTCTTAATGGACATTGGGGATTTTTAAGGAACATTGGGGATTTTTAGGAGATATTGGGGCGGGTAAAGGGAACTTAGGAACCATGGGGGTCCTTGGGAAATGATACCTTTGGGGAATCTAATCAACAAGTTGGATATTTTAGGAGAAGTTGAGGAATTTTAAGGAACATTGGGGATTTTTAGGAGATATTGGGGAGGGTAAAGGGAACTTAGAAATCATGGAGGTCCTTTAAAAATGATACCTTTGGGGAATCTGATCAACAAGTTTGACATTTTAGGAGAAGTTGGGGATTCTAAAGGGACATTGGGGATTTTTAGGCGATATTGGGGAGGGTGAAGGGAACTTAGGAATCATGGGGGTCCTTGGGAAATAATACCTTTGGGGAATCTAATCAACAAGTTGGACATTTTAGGAGAAGTTGGGGATTCGTAATGGACATTGGGGATTTTTAAGAAACATTGGGGAATCTAATCAACAAGTTGGACATTTTAGGAGAAGTTGGGGATTCTTAATGGACAATGGAGATTTTTAAGGAACATTGGGGATTTTTAGGAGAAATTGGGGCGGGTAAAGGGGACTTCGGAACCATGGGGTTCCTTGGGAAATGATACCTTTGGGGAATCTAATCAACAAGTTGGACATTTTAGGAGAAGTTGGGGATTCTTAAGGAACATTGGGGATCTTTAGGAGATATTGGGGAGGGTAAAGGGAACTTAGAAATCATGGAGGTCCTTTAAAAATGATACCTTTGGGGAATCTGATCAACAAGTTGGACATTTTAGGAGATGTTGGGGATTCTTAATGGACACTGGGGATTTTTAGGAGAAATTGGGGATTTTTAAGGAACATTGGGGATTTTTAAGGAACGTTGGAGATTTTTAGGAGATATTTTAAAGGGAACTTAGAAATCAAATCGGGAAATGATACCTTTGGCGAATCTAATCAACAAGTTGGACATTTAAGGAGATGTTGGGGATTCTTAATGGACACTGGGGATTTTTAGGAGAAATTGGGGATTTTTCAGGAACATTGGGGATTTTTAAGAGATATTGGGGCGGGTAAAGGGAACTTAGGATTCATGGGAGTCCTTGGGAAATGATACCTTTGGGGAATCTAATCGACAAGTCGGACATTTTAGGAGAAGTTGGGGATTCTTAAGGAACATTGGGGATTTTTAGGAGATATTGGGGATTTTTAAGGAATGTTGGAGATTTTTAGGAGATATTTGGGAGGGTAAAGGGAACTTAGGAATCATGGGGGTCCTTGGGAAATGATACCTTTGGGGAATCTAATCGACAAGTCGGACATTTTAGGAGAAGTTGGGGATTCTTAAGGAACATTGGGGATTTTTAGGAGAAATTGGGGATTTTTAAGGAACATTGGGGATTTTTAGGAGATATTGGGGCGGGTAAAGGGAACTTAGGATTCATGGGAGTCCTTGGGAAATGATACCTTTGGGGAATCTAATCGACAAGTCGGATATTTTAGGAGATATTGGGGATTTTTAAGGAACATTGGGGATTTTTAAGGAACGTTGGAGATTTTTAGGAGATATTTTAAAGGGAACTTAGAAATCAAATCGGGAAATGATACCTTTGGCGAATCTAATCAACAAGTTGGACATTTAAGGAGATGTTGGGGATTCTTAATGGACACTGGGGATTTTTAGGAGAAATTGGGGATTTTTCAGGAACATTGGGGATTTTTAAGAGATATTGGGGCGGGTAAAGGGAACTTAGGATTCATGGGAGTCCTTGGGAAATGATACCTTTGGGGAATCTAATCGACAAGTCGGACATTTTAGGAGAAGTTGGGGATTCTTAAGGAACATTGGGGATTTTTAGGAGATATTGGGGATTTTTAAGGAATGTTGGAGATTTTTAGGAGATATTTGGGAGGGTAAAGGGAACTTAGGAATCATGGGGGTCCTTGGGAAATGATACCTTTGGCGAATCTAATCAACAAGTTGGACCTTTAAGGAGAAGTTGGGGATTCTTAAGGGACATTGGGAATTTTTAGGAGATATTGGGAATTTTTAAGGAACATTGGGGATTTTTAGGAGATATTGGGGAGGGTAAAGGGAACTTAGGAACCATGGCGGTCCTTGAGAAATGATTCCTTTGGGGAATCTGATCAGCAAGTTGGTAATTTTAGGAGAAGTTGGGGATTCTTAATGGACATCGGGAATTTTTAGGAGATATTGAGGATTTTTAAGGAACATTGGGGATTTTTAGGAGATATTGGGGATTTTTAAGGAACATTGGGGATTTTTAAGGAACGTTGGAGATTTTTAGGAGATATTGGGGAGGATAAAGGGAACTTTGAAATCATGGAGGTCCTTGGGAAATGATACCTTTGGGGAATCTTATCAACATGTTGGACATTTTAGGATATATTGGGGATTCTTAAGGGACATTGGGGATTTTTAGGAGATATTGGGGAGGGTAAAGGGATCTTAGAAATCATGGCGGTCCTTGAGAAATGATACCTTTGGGGTATCTAATCAACAAGTTGGATATTTTAGAAGAAGTTGGGGATTTTTAAGGGACATTGGGGATTTTTTGGCGAAATTGGGGAGGGTAAAGGGAACTTAGGAATCATGGGGGTTCTTGGGAAATGATACCTTTGGGAAATCTAATCAACAAGTTGGACATTTTGGGAGAAGTTGGGGATTCTTAAGGGACATTGTGGATTTTTAGGAGCTATTGGGAATTTTTAGGAGATATTGGGGCGGGTGAAGGGAACTTAGGAACCATGGGGGTCCTCTTAGGAAAAGTTGGGGATTCCTAAGGGACATTGGGGATTTTTAGGCGATATTGGGGAGGTTAAAGGGAACTTAGGAACCATGGGGGTCCTTGGGAAATGATACCTTTGTGGAATCTAATCGACAAGTCGGACATTTTAGGAGTAGTTGGGGATTCTTAAGGAACATTGGGGATTTTTAGGAGATATTGGGGATTTTTAAGGAACATTGGGGATTTTTAAGGAACGTTGGAGATTTAAGGAGATATTGGGGGGGGGGGATAAAGGGAACTAAGGAATCATGGCGGTCCTCGGGAAATGATACCTTTGGCGAATCTAATCAACAAGTTGGACATTTAAGGAGAAGTTGGGGATTCTTAAGGGACATTGGGGATGATGATTCCTATGTTTCCTTCACCCTCTCCAATATCTCCTAAAAATTACCAATGATTCTTAAAAAATCCCCTACTTCTGCTAAAATGATCGACTTGTTGCTAAAGTTCCCCAAAGGTATCATTTCCCATGCAGACCCCCATGATTCCTAAGTTCCCCTACCCTCCCCAATATCTCCTTAAATCCCAATCGTTCCTCAAAAAATCTCCAATATCTTCTCAAAAGTCCCAAAATTCCTTAAAAAATCCCCCATATCTTCTAAAAAGCCCCAACATTCCTTAAAAATCTCCAATATATCCTCAAAATTTCCAATGTTCTTGAAGCATCCCACACTTCTCCTAAAATGTCCAACTAAATCTAACGAATCCCAAAGGTATCATTTCCCAAGGACCCCCATGATTCCTAAGTTCCGATAACCCTTCCCAATATCTCTCACAATTCCCAACGCTCCTTGAAAAGTTCCCAATATCTCCTAAAAATCCCCAACGTCATGAAAAATCTCCAATATCTCCTGAAAATCTCCAAAGTTTGTTAAAAATCTCCAATATCTCCTAAAATTCCCCAATGTTCCCTAAAAATCCCCAATATCTCCTCAAAATCCCCAACGTTCCTTAAAAATCTCCAAAATCTCCTAAAATGTCCAACTTGTTGATTAGATTCCCCAAAGGTATCATTTCTCAAGGACCCCCATGATTCCTAAGTTTCCTTTACTCTCCCCAATATCTTCTAAAAATCCCCAATGTTCCTTAAGAGTCCCCAACTTTTCCTCAAATATCCAACTTGTTGATTAGATTCCCCAAAGGTATCATTTCCCAAGGACCCGCATGATTCCTAAGTTCCCTTTACCCTCCCCAATATCTCCTTAAAATCCCCAATGTTCCTTAAAAATTCCCAATATCTCCTTAAAATCCCCTATGTTTCTTAAGAATCCCCAACTTCTCCAAAAATGCCCAACTTGATGATTAGATTCCCCAAAGGAATCATTTCCCGAGGAACGCCATGATTCCTAAGTTCTCTTTACCCTCACCAATATCGCCTAATAATCCCCAATGTGCCATAAGAATCCCCAACTTCTCCTAAAATGTCCGACTTGTCGATTAGATTCCACAAAGGTATCATTTGCCAAGAACCCCCATGATTCTAAGTCTTTACCCTCCACAATATCTCCTAAAATCCCCCAATGTTCCTTAAAAATCCCTAATGTTCCTTAAAAATCCCCAATATCTCCTAAAATGTCCAACTAGTTCATTAGAATTCCCAAAGGTATCATTTCCCAAGGACCCCCATGATTTCTAAGTTCTTTTTACCCTCCCCAACATCTCCTAAAAATCCCCAATGTTCCTTAAAAATTTCCAATATAACCTGAAAATCCCCATTCTCCCTTAAGAATCCCCAACTTCTCCTAAAATGCCCAACTCAGAGATGCCAGATATACAGATTTTTCTGTATTGAACAGATTTTTTACATTATGTACAGACAAGATACAGAGTACAGAAAAATACAGATATTTGAAATTAGATAAAGATTTCTCCAGAAAGCATAAAAATTGAAGTTATTTTCGATAAATTCAATGGAAATTTTATAAATTTCTGATTATTCTTTAAAAATGATTTAAAAATTGTACATTTTCACACATATTTTAGAAAAATAAAAACCAGTAAAAATGTTAAACCGTCAAAATGTAGTACATTTTTATTAGTTTCTTTTGAAATCTAAGTGTCTGCTATACCCTTGAAAACGGCGATACAGAAAAAATTGTATTGATACAGATTTTTGGTGGAAATAATCTGGCATCTCTGGTCCAACTTGTTGTTTAGATTCCGCAAAAGTATCATTTCCCAAGGACCCCCATGATTCCTAAGTTCCCTTTACCCTCCCCAATATCGCCTAAAAATCCACAATGTCCCGTAAGAATCCCCAATTTCTCCTAAGAGGACCCCCATGATTCCCAAGTTCAGTTTTCCCCTCCCCAATATCTCCTAAAAATCCCCAATGTTTCTTAGAAACCCTCAATATCTCCAAAAAATCCCCAGTGTTCCTTAAGAATCCCCAACTTCTTTTAAAATGTCCGACTTGTCGATAAGATTCCACAAAGGTATCATTTCCCAAGGACCCCCATGATTCCTAAGTTCCCTTTTCTCCTTCCCAATATCGCCTAAAATTCCCCAATGTTCCTTAAAATCCCCAATGTCCCTTAAGAATCCCAAACTTCTCCTAAAATGTCCAACTTGTTTATTAGATTCCTCAAAGGTATCATTTTTCAAGGATCCCCATGACTCCTAAGTTCCCTTTACCCTCCCCAATATCTCCTTAAAATCCCCAATGATCCTTATGAATACTCAACTCCTCCTAAGAGGACCCCCATGATTCCTAAGTTCCCTTTTCCCCTTCATAATATCTCCTAAAAATCCCCAATGTTCCTTAAAAATCCCAAATGTTCCTTAAAAATCCCCAATATCTCCTAAAAATCCCCAATGTTGCTTAAGAATCCCCAACTTCTTTTAAAATGTCCGACTTGTCGATAAGATTCCACAAAGGTATCATTTCCCAAGGACCCCCATGATTCCTAAGTTCCCTTTTCTCCTTCCCAATATCGCCTAAAATTCCCCAATGTTCCTTAAAATCCCCAATGTCCCTTAAGAATCCCAAACTTCTCCTAAAATGTCCGACTTGTTGATTAGATTCCCCAAACGTATCATTTCTCAAGGACCGCCATGATTCCCTTTTCCCCTTCCCAATATCTCCTAAAAATCCCCAATGTTTCTTAAAAATCCCCAATATCTCCTAAAAATCCCCAATGTTTCTTAAAAATCCCCAATGTTCCTTAAAAATCCCCAATATCTCCTAAAAATCCCCAATGTTCCTTAAGAATCCCCAACTTCTCCTAAAATGTCCGACTTGTCGATTAGATTCCCCAAAGGTATCATTTCCCAAGGACCCCCATGGTTCCTAAGTTCCCTTTACCCGCCCCAATATCTCCTAAAAATCCCCAATGTTCCTAAAAAATCCCCAATATATCCTTAAAATCCCCAATGTCCATTAAGAATCCCCAACTTCTCCTAAAATGTCCAACTTGTTGATTAGATTCCCCAAAGGTATCATTTCTCAAGGACCGCCAAGATTCCTAAGTTACCTTTACCCGCCCCAATATCTCCTAAAAATCCCCAATGTTCCTTAAAAATCCCCAATGTCCCTTAAGAATCCCCAACTTCTCCTAAAATTACCAACTTGTTGATCAGATTTCCCAAAGGTATCATTTCTCAAGGACCGCCATGATTCCTAAGATCCCTTTACCCTCCCCAATATCTCCTAAAAATCCCCAATGTTTCTTAAAAATTCCCAATATCTCCTAAAAATCCCCAATGTCCCTTAAGAATCCCCAATATCTCCTAAAATGTCCAACATGTTGATAAGATTCCCTAAAGGTATCATTTCCCAAGGACCTCCATGATTTCAAAGTTCCCTTTATCCTCCCCAATATCTCCTAAAAATCTCCAACGTTCCTTAAAAATCCCCAATGTTCCTTAACAATCCCCAATATCTCCTAAAAATCCCCAATGTTCCTTAAAAATCCCCAATATCTCCTAAAAATCCCCGATGTCCATTAAGAATCCCCAACTTCTCCTAAAATTACCAACTTGTTGATCAGATTCCCCAAAGGTATCTTTTCTCAAGGACCGCCATGGTTCCTAAGTTCCCTTAACCCTCCCCAATATCTCCTAATAATCCCCAATGTTCCTTACAAATTCCCAATATCTCCTAAAAATCCCCAATGTCCTTTAAGAATCCCCAACTTCTCCTTAAATGTCCAACTTGTTGATTAGATTCGCCAAAGGTATCATTTCCCGAGGACCGCCATGATTCCTTAGTTCCCTTAACCCTCCCCAATATCTCCTAAAAATCCCCAATGTTCCTTAAAAATTCCCAATATCTCCTAAAAATCCCCAATGTCCTTTAAGAATCCCCAACTTCTCCTTAAATGTCCAACTTGTTGATTAGATTCGCCAAAGGTATCATTTCCCGAGGACCGCCATGATTCCTTAGTTCCCTTTACCCTCCCCAATATCTCCTAAAAATCTCCAACGTTCCTTAAAAATCCCCAATGTTCCTTAAAAATCCCCAATATCTCCTAAAAATCCCCAATGTTCCTTAAGAATCCCCAACTTCTCCTAAAATGTCCGACTTGTCGATTAGATTCCCCAAAGGTATCATTTCTCAAGGACCCCCATGGTTCCTAAGTTCCCTTTACCCTCCCCAATATCTCCTAAAATCCCCAATGTTCCTTAAAAATTCCCAATATCTCCTAAACATCCCCAATGTCCCTTAAGAATCCCCAACTTCTCCTTAAATGTCCAACTTGTTGATTAGATTCGCCAAAGGTATCATTTCCCGAGGACCGCCATGATTCCTTAGTTCCCTTTACCCTCCCTAATATCTCCTAAAAATCTCCAACGTTCCTTAAAAATCCCCAATGTTCCTTAAAAATCCCCAATATCTCCTAAAAATCCCCAATGTTCCTTAAGAATCTCCAACTTCTCCTAAAATGTCCGACTTGTCGATTAGATTCCCCAAAGGTATCATTTCCCAAGGACCCCCATGGTTCCTAAGTTCCCTTTACCCTCATCAATATCTCCTAAAAATCTCCAACGTTCCTTAAAAATCCCCAATGTTCCTTAAAAATCCCCAATATCTCCTAAAAATCCCCAATGTTCCTTAAGAATCCCCAACTTCTGCTAAAGTGTCCGACTTGTCGATTAGATTCCCCAAAGGTATCATTTCCCAAGGACCCCCATGATTCCTAAGTTCCCTTTACCCTCCCAAATATCTCCTAAAAATCTCCAACGTTCCTTAAAAATCCCCAATATCTCCTAAAAATCCCCAATGTTCCTTAAGAATCCCCAACTTCTCCTAAAGTGTCCGACTTGTCGATTAGATTCCCCAAAGGTATCATTTCCCAAGGACCCCCATGATTCCTAAGTTCCCTTTACCCTCCCAAATATCTCCTAAAAATCTCCAACGTTCCTTAAAAATCCCCAATATCTCCTAAAAATTCCCAATGTTCCTTAAGAATCCCCAACTTCTCCTAAAATGTCCAACTTGTTGATCAGATTCCCCAAAGGTATCATTTTTAAAGGACCTCCATGATTTCTAAGTTCCCTTTACCCTCCCCAATATCTCCTAAAAATCCCCAATGTTCCTTAAAATTCCTCAATTTCTCCTAAAATATCCAACTTGTTGATTAGATTCCCCAAAGGTATCATTTCCCAAGGACCCCCATGGTTCCTAAGTCCCCTTTACCCGCCCCAATTTCTTCTAAAAATCCCCAATGTCCATTAAGAATCCCCAACTTCTCCTAAAATGTCCAACTTGTTGATCAGATTCCCCAAAGGTATCATTTTTAAAGGACCTCCATGATTTCTAAGTTCCCTTTACCCTCCCCAATATCTCCTAAAAATCCCCAATGTTCCTTAAAATTCCTCAATTTCTCCTAAAATATCCAACTTGTCGATTAGATTCCCCAAAGGTATCATTTCCCAAGGACCCTTATGGTTCCTAAGTTCCCTTTACCCGCCCCAATATCTCCTGAAAAATCCCCAATTTCTCCTAAAAATCCCCAGTGTCCATTAAGAATCCCCAACTTCGTCTTAAATGTCCAACTTGTTGATTAGATTCGCCAAAGGTATCATTTCCCGAGGACCGCCATGATTCCTAAGTTCCCTTTACCCTCCAAAATATCTCCTAAAAATCTCCAACGTTCCTTAAAAATCCCCAATGTTCCTTAAAAATCCCCAATATCTCCTAAAAATTCCCAATGTTCCTTAAGAATCTCCAACTTCTCCTAAAATGTCCGACTTGTCGATTAGATTCCCCAAAGGTATCATTTCCCAAGGACCCCCATGGTTCCTAAGTCCCCTTTACCCGCCCCAATTTCTCCTAAAAATCCCCAATGTCCATTAAGAATCCCCAACTTCTCCTAAAATGTCCAACTTGTTGATTAGATTCCCCAAAGGTATCATTTCCCGAGGACCGCCATGATTCCTAAGTTCCCTTTACCCTACCCAATATCTCGTAAAAATCCCCATTGTTCCTTAAAAATCCCCAGTATCTCCTAAAATGGCCAACTTGTTGTTTAGATTCGCCAAAGGTATTATTTCCCAAGGACCCCCATGATTCCTAAGTTCCCTTTACCCTCCCCAATATCGCCTAAAAATCCCCAATGTCCCTTAAGAATCCCCAACTTCTCCTAAAATGTCCAACTTGTTGATTAGATTCCCCAAAGGTATCATTTCCCAAGGACCCTTATGGTTCCTAAGTTCCCTTTACCCGCCCCAATATCTCCTAAAAATCCCCAATGTTCCTGAAAAATCCCCAATTTCTCCTAAAAATCCCCAATGTCCATTAAGAATCCCCAACTTCTCCTAAAATGTCCAACTTGTTGATTAGATTCCCCAAAGGTATCATTTCCCGAGGATCCCCCATGATTGGTTCCAAAGGAATTTATTGCTGTATGTTTCACAACTGAGCTGAGAAACAGGCTCTGTCCCAGTGGGAATGTTATACAAGAAATAAGAAGAATCATTATCCTTGCACATCATACAAAAAAAAATGAAATGCATCAAATAAGTGCATGCTCTAAATTGCCGCACGCACAGACCCCCCCATCTGAACAGCACCGCAGCAGAGCTACGAGTGCGAAGGATTTAAATGGTTGCTCTTGTAAATACACTTTCGTCCGCGCTTTCCTTTCGCTCCGTCGAAAAACAAGTTAACTGCATGTCGCACTAAGTATGCGCAAATCCAAACTCCGCCTCGAATGATTCCACAGGCGGAGATGTGACGCGACAAAGAGCGAGCTCGTTTTCTGTATGCGATGACATCACCAGCAGCCAAGCCAGCAGCAGTAGTCGTCCTCATGCCGTGGAGCAACAGCACACGAACGCACGACGGATAGGGTGATGACCATTGTTTTGGCATGAAGTTAATGCAATTTGGAACGTTATTTTCAAAAACATTTTTTGGCTTAACTACAAAAGATAGAGTTTTGGTGTCAAAGAAACATTTTTAGGGAACAAGTTCGTGCATGTTTTGTAGAAGAACTTTTTTAACAAAAGATTTATTTTCATATTCAAATCATCAAAAATGTCCAAAAAAGAGTCGATTTTTTCGACCAATTTTGCATTATTTTTCAATTTAAGGCCTTTTAAACTATTTTTACAAAGTTTACGTCCAAAAGACTAAGAAAGTAGAAGTAATTAGCTTTCAATTCGTGCGCTGAGAAAGTTTGTACGATTGATAGTTTAGTAGATATAGGACTTCAAAGATAACCAAAAATTAAAAACTTAAAATGTGATTAACTCACTTAGCAGTGATTTCCGACCCTATGTTCCATGGGAACTTTTTCATCTCTCATCAAGACCTATCAGCCCTGAAAATATCCAAAACCCGGAACCAAACACCCTGTATATATATATATATATTCAAAATACATCATTCTGGGCTAATATTACGTTATCTGAAATACTGTTGGCCATTGTAGAACCGGTATTCAGATTTCCCGGGAATCGGTTCCGGTGGTTCCGGGGTCAATTTTTCGAATATAAACACCAGGAATTCCTACGGAAGTTCCTACAGACATTCCTCTGAAAATTCTTCTAGGAATTCTTCCGGAAATTCCTACGGAAATTCTTCCAGCAATTCCTACGGAAGTTCTTCCAGGAATTCCTACGGAAGTTATTCCAGGAATTCCTACGGAAGTTCTTCCAGGAATTCCTCCGGAAATTTCTCTAGGAATTCCTCCAGGAATTCCTCCGGAAATTTATCCAGGAATTCCTCCAGGAGTTCCTCCGGAAATTTCTCCTGGAGTTCCTCTGGAAATTTCTCCAGGAATTCCTCCAGGGATTAATCCAGGAATTTCCCGTAGGAATTCCTGGATGAATTTCCGAAAGAATTCCTGAAGGAATTCTCGGAGGAATTCCTGGAGGAATTCCAGGAGGAATTCCTGAAGGAGTACCCAGAGGAATTCCCGGAGAAATTCCCAGAGGAATTCCCGGAGGAATTCCCATAGAAATTCCCGGAGGAAATCCCAGAGGAATTCCCGGAGGAATTCCCAGATGAATTCTCGGAGGAATTCCCATAGGAATTCCCGGAGGAATTCCCAGAGAAATTTCCAGAGGAATTCCCGGAGAAATTCCCGAAGGAATTCTCAGAGGAACTAACGGAAGAAATGTCAGAGGAATTCCCGGAGGGATTCCCAGAGGAATTCTCGGAGGAATTCCTTCAGGAGTTCCTCCGGAAATTTCTCCTGGAGTTCCTCTGGAAATTTCTCCAGGAATTCCTCCACGGATTAATCCAGGAATTTCCCGTAGGAATTCCTGGATGAATTTCCGAAAGAATTCCTGGAGGAATTCCCGGAGGAATTCCTGGAGGAATTCCCGGAGGAATTCCTGGAGGAATTCCCGGAGGAATTCCTGGAGGAATTCCCGGAGGAATTCCCGGAGGAATTCCTGGAGGAATTCCCGGAGGAATTCCTGGAGGAATTCCAGGAGGATTTCCGGAGGAATTCCTGGAGGAATTTCCGGAGGAATTCCTGGAGGAATTTCCGGAGGAATTCCTGGAGGAATTTCCGGAGGAATTCCTGGAGGAATTTCCGGAGGAATTCCTGGAGGAATTTCCGGAGGAATTCCTGGAGGAATTTCCGGAGGAATTCCTGGAGGAATTTCCGGAGGAATTCCTGGAGGAATTTCCGGAGGAATTCCTGGAGGAATTTCCGGAGGAATTCCTGGAGGAATTTCCGGAGGAATTCCTGGAGGAATTTCCGGAGGAATTCCTGGAGGAATTTCCGGAGGAATTCCTGGAGGAATTTCCGGAGGAATTCCTGGAGGAATTTCCGGAGGAATTCCTGGAGGAATTTCCGGAGGAATTCCTGGAGGAATTTCCGGAGGAATTCCTGGAGGAATTTCCGGAGGAATTCCTGGAGGAATTTCCGGAGGAATTCCTGGAGGAATTTCCGGAGGAATTCCTGGAGGAATTTCCGGAGGAATTCCTGGAGGAATTTCCGGAGGAATTCCTGGAGGAATTTCCGGAGGAATTACCGGAGAAATTCCTGGATTAATCCCTGGAGGAATTCCTGGAGAAATTTCCAGAGGAATTCCTGGATGATTTTCCGGAGGAATTCCTGGAGGAATTCCTAGAGAAATTTCCGGAGGAATTCCTGGAAGAACTTCCATAGGAATTCCTAGAAGAACTTCCGTAGGAATTGCTGGAAGAATTTCCGTAGGAATTCCTGGTGGAATTCCTGGAGGAATTTCCGGAAGAATTCCTAGAAGAATTTTCAGAGGAATGTCTGTAGGAACTTCCGTAGGAATTCCTGGTGTTTATCTTCGAAAAATTGACGCCGGAATCACCGGAACCGATTCCCGGGAAATCTGAATACCGGTTCTACAATGGCCAACAGTATTTCAGATAACGCAATATTAGCCCAGAATGATGTATTTTGAAAATCACGATGTTTGAGATGCCGCATGACGGTATTGAACCATTTTCAAAACTTGGCCCCGGAACTGGATTCCGGAAAATCCGTATACCGATTCCATAATGGTTAAATGTATCCTAAGTGGCCAACCATTATGATAAAGTGCCATAATTTTCAAAATCATGAAGTTTGATATGTCGCATGATGGTGTTTGCTTATTTTCGAAAATTAGACCCCGGAACCACCGGAACTGATTCCCGGGAAATCCGAATACCGGTTCCAAAATGGCCAATAGTATTTCAGACAACGCCAAAACAGCACAGAATGATGCATCTTGAAAAATCATGAAGTTTGAGGTGTCGCATGATGGGATTGAATCATATTCAAAAATTGACCCCGGAACCGGTTCCCCGGAACATCCGTAAAACGGGTTCCAAGGCACGTAGTGACCGGGATGGACTTCTAGACAATTGTTTCCATCATTCTAGTACACTTAGGTCTGAAAACTGAGCGGCTCTCATATCGAAAATTTACTTTTTCCAAAATGGCCAAATCGAATGACCCATTTTGATTCCGGAATAACTCCGGAACCAGGTGGCCATTCCAACAATCCTTGACAAATCCTTCAAATAGAAGAATATCCGCTTATTGTGTCAAAATTTGGTCGAAAAATATTGAAAAACAAAAAAGTTATAACGAAAAGAGTATTTTTTCGCACTCTCGTTAGGGGGGGGGGGTTGGTAACGGAAGGGTTAAACGTTTGGTTACCGAGATATCTCTCGAAGAGTACTTATGAGTCATACATGTAAACTTTTTAAGATTTTTAACCAAGTGTATCATAATAAATATTTTGGCCGTTTGTCGATCGATTTGGGTTCTCTTGGCACCAAATGAAAGCTACAGCATCCTAGTAGATCACCCAGAAATTTTATTTTCATTGGACATTTGGTTACAGAGATATCTTTCGAAGAGTACTTAGGATTTATACAACTAAACCTTATGAGAATTTTGACCAAGTGTATCATAATAAATATTCTGGCCGTCTGTCAACCGATTTCGGTTATCCTGGCACCAAATGAAAGCTACAACATTCTAGTAGAACTCTATACAATTTTGTTAGGATTGGTCATTTGGTTACCGAGATATCTTTCAAAGAGTACTTGGGAGTAAGGTTAACTTTTTGAGAGATTTTTGACCAATGATACCATAATAAATATCTCAGCTGTCTGTCAACCGGTTTGGGGGGTTCTCTAAGCACCAAATGAAAGCTACAATATCCTTATATAAGGCCCTGAAATTTTATTTTGATTCGACATTTGATTACTGAGATATCTTACGAAGAGTATTTCAATAAATTCTTTTTTATTAATCTATTCACTTACTTGTTATCTTGCATTAGTTTTTTGATCAGTCTATGTGAAATTATTTTTCAATAAATAATGCTGACAAAGTGTATTGTTGTTTTCAACAGAATTATAAATAACAAATTACAAATACACAGGAATTTTATGAAAACTAACAATATGTTAAATGAAAGCTTTAAATTTATATATTGTGGGAAAAATGCAAGAACCGGACAGCGAAAATAACTAGCTAATGCCAAAACTGATAAACTTAGTAGATATATCATTTTTTGTCCTTTCTGCACCATAACCATGAATACCAAGTACTTCGGAGCTAATTTAATCGACTGATTAAGAGATATTAGACAAAGTATATCTAGATGATTTTCTTATCCATTTGTTAATCGATTCAAGATCTTTTGGCAGTTAACAAAAGATACAACATTCAAGAATATGTAAGCTATTTTTTTTAAATTTCACTCAAGATTTTAGAAGGTGTCTGTCATTTCTGGTAGTTCAGTCCATGGGTCCATGGTGCTATTTTGGAAACCAATTCACTAGCTGCCAAATCCACAATATTTTCTAGAACTTTTGATCCATTACACAAAATAAATATGTTAAATACAAATAATACAACAATAATTTTGATAAGTGTAAGAAGGGTTCTGTTCACCATAGGTGGATTAAATCGGGTATTTTTTTGGTTGTGTTATTTTACCCAATGCTATATACAGCATCTATCAAGCTCAGCTCATAGCTACTAGCGGTTATGAGGCACTGTTCCTCAAGCCATAAACGGAAACACTCAACAACAACAACAACAACAACAGCAAGCTCAGCTCAAGCGCATGAACGACGTTTAAACCTTGATCGTAAAACACAAACTGCAATTGCTCACCACCTTTTTACCCTTCTTACACCCATAAGAAGGGTATATTATGTTTCAAGTTCAAAACCGAATTAGCGACAATTTTTCTTTTACTTCCGCTGCTTTTGCCTTGCGTTAAACACTATGTCGGAAGTGGGGCGCTGTATAGAGTACCAGGTGTACAATACAGCGCCCCACTTCCGACATTGTGTTTAACGCAAGGCAAAAGCAGTGGAAGTAAAAGAAAAAATGTCGCTAATTCGGTTTTGAACTGGAAACATAATAAATATCGCTCGAAAAACCGACTTTCGATCCGAGGCCTGGAGGGCCGAGTCTCATATACCAATGAACTCAGCTCGACGAACTGAGCAAATGTCTGTATGTGTGTGTGTGTGTGTGTAATGTGTATGTGTGTATGGGTGTATGTGTGTGTGTGTGTGTGTGTATGTGCGTTACAAAAAAAAGTCACGCACGTTTCTCAGCCGTCTGTCAACCGATTTGAGTTCTCTTGGAAGCAAATGAAAGCTACTACATCCTAGTAGAACGCTATTGAATTTTTTTTCGATTGGACGTTTGGTTACCGAGATATCTACAGGTTAACTTTTTGAAAGATTTTGGACCAAGGGTACCATAATAAATATTTCAGCCATCTGTCAACCGATTTGGGTTCTCTAAGCACCAAATGAAAGCTACAATATCCTTGTATAAGGCCCTGAAATTTTATTTCGATTCGACATTTGATTACTGAGATATCTTACGAAGAATATTTCAATAAATTCTTTTTACCCTTCTTACACCTATAAGAAGGGTATAAATATCGCTCGAAAAACCGACTTTCGATCCGAGGCTCGGAGAGCCGAGTCTCATATACCAATGAACTCAGCTCGACGAACTGAGCAAATGTCTGTATGTGTGTGTGTGTATGTGTGTATGTGTGTATGTGTATGTGTGTGTATGTGCGTTACAAAAAAAGTCACGCACGTTTCTCAGCCGTCTGTCAACCGATTTGAGTTCTCTTGGAAGCAAATGAAAGCTACTACATCCTAGTAGAACGCTATTGATTTTTTTTTTCGATTGGACGTTTGGTTACCGAGATATCTCTCGAAGTGTACTTATGAGTCAAACTTTTTAAGATTTTTGACCAAGTGTATCATAATAAATATTTCGACCGTTTGTCGATCGATTTGGGTTCTCTTGGCATCAAATGAAAGCTACAGCATCCTTGTAGATCGCCCAGAAATTTTATTTCGATTGGACATTTGGTTACAGAGATATCTTTCGAAGAGTACTTCAGATTTATACAACTAAACCTTTTGAGATTTTTGACCAAAAGTATCATAATAAATATCTTAGCCGTCTGTCAACCAATTTCGGTTATCCTGGCATTAAATAAAAGCTACAACATTCTAGTAGAACCCTATACAATTCCATTAGGATTGGACATTTGGTTACCGAGATATCTTTCAAAGAGTACTTGGGAGTAATTATTATTATTGTATTCGTTTGTTGTCTTGCATGAGCTTTTGACCAGTATATGGGAAATTATTGATCAATCAATAATGCTGACCTCATATAAAGTGTATACTAGCAGGTTATTGTTTTCAATAAAATTATAAATAACAAATTACAAATAAACAGGAATTCTATGAAAACTAACAATATGTTAAACGAAAGCTTTGAATTTATATATTGTGGAAAAATGCAAGAACTGGACAGCCAAAATAATTCCAAAACTGATTAGCATAGTAGATATTTTATTTTTGCCCTTTTTACACCATAACCATGAATACCAAGTACTTCGGAGCTAATTCATTTGACTGATTAAGAGATTTCACACAAGATTCTAGAAGGTTTTTCTGGTAGTTTAGTCATGGTCCATGGTGCTATTTTGGAAACCAACCCACAATATTTTCAAGAACTTTTGGTCCATCACACAAAATAAATATGTTAAAAACAAATAATACAACAATAGTTTTAATAAGTGTAAGAAGGGTTCTGTTCACCATAGGTGGATTAAATCGGGTTTTTATTATTATATTCACTTGTTATCTTGCATTAGTTTTTCACCAGTCTATGGGAAATTATTTTTCAATAAATAATGCTGATTTCATACAAAGTGTATTCTAGCAGGGTATTTGTTTTCAACAAAATTATAATTAACAAATTACAAATACACAGGAATTTTATGAAAACTAACAATATGTTAAATGAAAGCTTTGAATTTATATATTGTGGGAAAAATGCAAGAACCGGACAGCCAAAATAACTAGTTAATGCCAAAACTGATTAACTTAGTAGATATGTCATTTTTGTCCTTTTTACACCATAACCATGAATACCAAGCACTTTGGAGCTAATTTAATCGACTGATTAAGAGATATTAGACAAAGTGCATCTCGCTGATTTTCTTATCCATTTGTTAATCGATTCAAGATTATTTGGCAGTTAACAAAAGATAAAATATTCCAGAATATGAAAGCTATTTTTTTAACATTCCATATAAGATTCCAGGAGGTGTCTGGCATTTCTGGTAAGTCCATGGTCTGATGCTATTTTGGGAACCAATTCACTAGATTTCAAATCCACAATATTTTCTAGAACTTTTGGTCAATCACACATGCTTAATACGCATAATACAACAATATTTTTAATAAGTGTAAGAAGGGTTCTGTTCACCATAGGTGGATTAAATCGGGTTTTTACATATACTGTTATTATGTAATATTAGCTTTATTCATATCCATTTCCAAATTATTTTAATTATATTTTTTTTTTCTTTTTTTTCAGAAACGGAAACATTTCAATCAAATTTCACTGGCAGAAAAACCAGTTACACATGTTCGCACAAAAGTTTTTCTCAGCATACTAACAGATCATTTCCAAATGTCAGTAGTAGACATTCCACCGGAATTAGCTAGGCATATTCGAGTCAACTATAAAAACGAGTTTCTGCCCATCTTGCAAGTAGATTTTTCGAAATCCCGCCAGGCCGATTTACTAGAAATAAATTCAGAGAGTAACAATTTCACATTTGAATTCAACTACACGCCAATGGGAGTTGGCAAGCTCAAACTTCTAGCACACGTGGAACAAGCATTTCTGGCCCTACAAAAGATGGGATTCTCTAGTAAAGATTTGGACGATGTGAAAGGAATGTTTTCTGATACTAATTTATATTTGCTGTGCGGAACACTTTTTGTTGGCAGTGTTCATGTAAGTATTATGTATATATTAGTCGTATTATCCATAAGACATACTTTTGTACGACATGAATGCCACTCTAGTGGTAAAGTGTCTTTAATAAACTAATAAAGGCCGTTCACACCTAAATCCGAACACAGAAAAATTGTTCTAGAAAAAACAACAGCATGTTTTTGATCCATATTTTTTATTTCATATTATAGACAAATACTATACTCTACACCACAACATATTGACTTATATGGATTAGATTCCATTAGCTGCTGCGCGCACTTTCTTGTTTACACCTTTCGTGAAGCTTTGCACAGTGAACTTGTCGATTTACTTCTAATGGCTAGTTTCCACCTGGTAATTACTGTGTAAAAAGATAGGACAAGTAATGGTCACGTAAAACTTTCGCAATCAAAATTACTTAAGCGTTCGCAGTTGATAAGTAATTTGCAGCCAGAAAGATTTGCCAACAGATGGCACTGTCATGCGATGCTGTCAGTCATGTTCAGTGAATCAAAATTCAACCATCGCGCAACAATAACGACAATGTCGCAACCTGAATTTGTTGCGACATTCTACCACAAACTCATTTAATAAATAAGTTAGTGATTCTACCTAAAGTGTCTCGAGTATACCAAAGTGGCGAATCCTGGTCGTTTTGACAGGTCTCCTGCTCGATTGGAACTATGGGGATGACAGCAAATCGGCTGTTCCAATTTTGACGTTTCTCCTCTTTGTTATTCCAGACTCGTTAATTCTACCCAATGTGACATAGGGTGCGGGCACCGGTTTTGGCCAGTCTAAGGGAAATCATTTTTTTATTAAAATAACCAATAATCCTATGAAAACAACCAATGCGTCAAATGAAAGGTTTCAATCTATATTTTGAAGGAAAAATGCAGAAATCAAGCCAATACTTGATTTTTGTATTAAAAGTGGCACTGGCCAAAATAGAAGCTCTGCCGCAGTTTTGGCCATATTCTTAAGTTTAGTTTCTATTTTGGCCAATCACGTGTATTTCTTATGGGAGTGGCCAAATTAGAAGCACCCTGGCCAAAATAGATATATGGGAGCAGATTTTTTAAGGAAATATATTTTTTTCTTCTAGTTTTTAATCAAAATGTGTGGTTTTCACAGCTGCAGTTATCATATTGTATTAGGATCTACTAGTAAAAATTAAATCTACGCCGATTAAGATCGCAACAGGCTCAATACCGCACTATGGCCAAAACTCCGGACTGGCCAAAACTGAAGCTTCTACCCTAGGCTTGCCCCAACTTGAACAGAATAGGACAAAGATCGTGCACCACGAGTTAAGAGATTTTTTAGGCTTGCATTGTGATATTCGAGCGGTAACTTCGAGTCGGTAAACACTGCAACGATGCTGAAGATGTATCATCAAAAAGTTTCGATTTTGGGTTGGTAATAATTGATTATTCACGAGTTGAAAAGTACGCAACAAATTCAGCTTCCGTTTTGTCTGCAACAAAAAATTTCGAGATCATGTCATTATCTGTTACCAGTTGGGATAAAGAGTAATCGCCGTGTCTTCTTTGTTGCTTGTTTTGTGCCTCTTTTGTCTGACAATTCTCTTCACTGGTCATGTTGTTAATTTTCCGTACGGAATAATATGTCGATGTATTATTCCGTGAGTTTAAGTGGCATTTCTCTTTCGTTTTTGTTTCTTCTTTCGTACCAAAGACATCAGGATGCATTAGGCTATTACTACACAGGGGCCTTAGGCATGTAGTACACAGCGTCAAATATTTTATTTATTTATTTATTTGATTGACGTCAAATAAATAAAAAAAAATGACAAGGAAAGAACTCAAGAAACAACATCAGTTTGAAGCGGAAAACGCAATGGGTTCGGCAATGGAATGCGGAAGCACTGAGATACGTACTAAAAAATCCGCAAGTATGCCACTGCGGCAAAACACAATGAGCGCGGATATCCTGCGGTTAATTTCAGAACAACTCCAGCTCGGTGAATATGTTTGTTTCCTGGAGGAAAGGAATTATGTGAGAATCTGCAGCATTGCTCTTGCTATGTTTTGCTCTATCAAAAGAAATTTGAGGTTTTCTAGTTCTCGAAAATTCCTAAAAGAGTTCTCTCAGGAGTTTCCCGTTATTTCCTCTAGAATGTTCCCCAGGAGTTCACGGAAATTCATCCTGAAGTCCCCCTCCAGTTTTTCCTCCAGGAGATTATCAGGAATTCTTCCGGATTTTCCCGTGGGAGTTCCCCGGGAATTCCTCAAGGAGTGTTCCGGAAATTCCTCCAGGGATTCCCCCGGGAAATCATCCAGAAATTATCAGGTTCTTCCAGGAAACCCCCAATAAAACTTCGGAGATTCCTCCGGAATAACATACAGAATTAGCATTAAGTTTCAAATTCACAAATACAAAGAAATAAAAAAAAATCCTCCGGAATTTTTTCCAGACATTTCTCCGGGAATTCCTCCAGAGATTTCTCCGGGAATTCCTCCGGAGATTCCTTCGGGAATTCCTCTGGAGATTCCTCCGGAGATTCCTCTAAGAATTCTCTCAATGATTCGTGCAGTAATGTTTTCGGAGATTCCTCCAGGCATTCCTTCGAAGATTCCTTCAGGAATTCCTCCGGAGATTCCTCCAGGATATCCTCCGGAGATTCCTCCAGTAATTCCTTCTGAGATTTCTCCAATAATTTCTCTAGAGATTCCGAAGGAATTCCTCCGGAGATTCCTCCAGAAATTCCTTCTGATTTTTTTCCAATAATTCCTCCGGGAATTCCTCTGGAGATTTCTCCGGGAATTCTTTCGGAGATTCCTCCGGAAATTCCTCCGCAATGGAATACCTGGAGGAATCTTCGGAGGATTTTTTGGAGGAATCTTTGGAGGAATTATTGGAGAAATCACACTGATGCCACTCCTGGTGTAATCTTAAAAGAAAATCCTGGAGTAATACCAGAAGAAACCCGAAATTTTACTCCTAGAGGAGATCTAGAAGGAGGTTCTGGAGGAATCCCGGAAGAAGTTGCTGGAGGAAGGATTTTCTCTGCGAAATCCCAGAGAAAAACCTTCGTACGGAACGCCAGAAGATTCATCACGAAGAATCCTTCGTGAATCATCTTAAAATTTCCCGTGAAGCTTTGTCCCAGTATTTCTTCAACAACTCCATAAAGTAACCGCCAGAGTCCCAGCAGAATTCCTTCCACCGTAGTCCGAACGCCATTAAATACCATTAAAAGTTCCCCCAGAATTTCAGCGCAATGTCTCTAATCAGTATTTTCTTTGGAAAGCTTCACGACTCCGTTGGAATCTCACACGGAGAGACGAAACTACCCAAAAGCAAGTTCTTTCCACTCAATTTCAGGGTTGCGTGCGTCAAGCCAATTTTGAGTTGATGGAATCGATGTTTTTGTTGGGTTGTTCCCGCTTGCTTCAATGTGAAAAAAATACCTAATTTTAAGTTTTTTTCACCCAACCGAAATTTCGACTAGGTTGTATTTACTCAAATTTGAGTACTGTGCTAGAAACTCAGTTTTGGCTTGACGCACGGAACTGCAAAAGTTGGGCTGTTTCTCTCTTCACTCTCTGACAACAATAGAAAGAGCGCATGAAAAGGGAAATGAAAAAGAACTCAAAATTGAGTTTAAAAGTACCTAATTTTGAGTTTTTCAGTTTCTCCGTGCACTATCTGGATTTTCCCCAGAAGCTAACCCAAAAATTTTAAATTGAATCATTTTCCCCACACGCGCGCGAAAAAGTACATTTCAATTTCAATAACATTTCCTGAGGGAACGAACGATATTTCTCCAAGTCCAAATCGTAAACAACCTGGTGCCTTTTTCTTCACATCCTTCTTACAGCATCGTTTCGTTAAAACGCTGTCAGTTAAACAAATGTCAAAATAACTTACGGAAAAAGGTGAAATTTTACTTGAGCGCTCTACTTGGCAACATGAAACTTAGCTTAAAGCAATATGTCACTGTGAACGAAATTGTTGGATCATTGACACTAACGAGTCTGGAATAACAAAGAGGAGAAACGTCAAAATTGGAACAGCCGATTTGCTGTCATCCCCATAGTTCCAATCGAGCAGGAGACCTGTCAAAACGACCAGGATTCGCCACTTTGGTATACTCGAGACACTTTAATTGACACCTCTACACTGCTTTTTGAGGTCTTCCTACACCATATTGATTGATGCACCAAGCGAAAAGAAGAAGAAGTTTTTACATCCAAGCGGTGTGCCGTCGATGAGATCCTCGTCGTTGATTGGTCGATGGATGTAAACGGCACACCGCTTGGATGTCAAAACTGCTTCTTCTTATCGCTTGGTGCATCAATCAATACCAGTAATAGGGCACCGCATTGCTTTGATTTTGTATGGGATTTTGACGTTTCGTGGCCTTGTTGTTTACAACATTTCTGTAAGAGTGAAAGAGAAGGAGAGAATTTCATGCAGTACCCTATAGACCAGTATTGACCTCGCAGCACCAAATCGGAGTTCGCCAGTTGGACTAGCGGAGCGAAGTTTTCAGCGAACTTTCTGTCATTTCTCATCCGACCAGACATGCATCCCTGATGTTTTTGTTTTCAGTCCTGTAGGGATCATAAGGGATAATGAAAAAAAAAAGAAAATCAATGTACTCAATTTGAATTCAAAAAGAACGATGCTGGTTATAAAGATGGATCTTAGGAGGCTGAGCCAGTGCAGAAAAATGAAATGTCAGTTTGTTGGATACTTTTCACGAAAATACATGTGCTTTGATGAACATTAGTAAAAATAGAATTTATTATTGTTGTTTCTTTTGAAATGGAAGTGATCCCAAAGTTGTCCCAAAGTGTAGTGTGGGATAAATCATTTAGCTGCTGGATGGAGCCGATATCCGGTCACTACAAGTCCGACGTAGGGTCCCTATAATTAGAGTCTGGCGGACTGTCACTTTCGACCGGAGCCAATCGAGCATGACGTCATAGTGTCCTCACCGATAAATGCTACACCGTGACGCCATGCTTGATTGGCTCCGATCGAAAGTGACAGTCCGCCAGACTCTAACTAGACTGACTCTAGTCCGACGCGGTGTCGACAGTCACGAATTTATCCTACCTGGGGGTCTGTCAGTGCGAGCGCGCCAAATTTTGCGTGAGTGAGCATGTTGTGTTGGTGGTTAAGGGGAAACCGTACGCTGCCGCTGTTATTAGGACAAATTATTTCGTTATTTTTGTTTCGTTGTTTTTTTGCGAAAACTCAAACTGGAAAGTATTTTCTTTACTGAAATCAGTAAGCGCATGGGTATAATAAGTTAGCAAGTCCGGAATTTTATGTGAAATTGTTTTTTGTATTAACAACGAGAAAGTGTTTCTGAGTACCATGGTGAGTCCGTCTTATCTCACCTTAAGTTCGCTAGTAAAGCAGTGAAGTTTGAGCGATGCTCATACTTCGGTTTTCTTCCAAATCCACAATATGCAACGTTGTTTTGATCGTAACAAGTGATTGTACACGGTAGAAAATCTGCACTGTGATATAAACTGATTGGCACTTGAATTCGCACTACTGTTCAATCAGTTTGTTATCAATTACATATCATTTGACAAAGAACATCCCATGCCTCTTCAATTTTAATGTAACTTCACATCAATTCATTGTTGACAATGTTTTGATTTCAAAACTAAAATTAAAAAAAAATGTGTACAGCCACACCCAGATTCGATACCAAGACCTTTAGAGTCACGATCAACTATTTTACCACTACACTGCTTCACATCTGTTAGAGAGGTGCGAATCGAAGCGAAGCACTTTCTACCGCCTGTCATCTATATTTACTTTCATGCCCAAAACAGTCATTACCAAATCAACAACTTTTCACTTTGGATCGTATTGCTTTTTACAGTAGTGTAAATCGAAGGGATTTTCTGTTGATTTCTCTGGTGGGTTTGTTTTGGTCCTCAAATCAACACTGACAGCATTGCGATCTCAAAGGAAAAGCACTTCAGATCATGTTGATTACGACATTGAATAGTTAAGGGATTTTTCCCTTACATCTAGCGTGCAGAATTTTTACCGTGTATCTTTAACGTAATGGCAATTGGCCAAATCTGACCAGAACAAGGTCACATGTTTTTTTTAGTAAGAGACGCTTTTGGCGGTATTCTTCCGAAAAAATCTCAACTTATATGTTGTTACAAAAATCTGAAATTTTAGCTCTCATGCCATACTATTTGGTTTAAATTTTCGTTTCAGACGTTCAGGATCTTTATGATAAGTTTGTTGTGTTAAAATCCTGTCCTGTGAAATATTCGAACTTTCTGAGGCAGTATGTTTCATCGTCAATTACAATTTAACGGAATTTTGGGAGAATTTGTTAATAAATAGTACGAATTTTCATAGCTTTTGTGCAAAACAGCTTTTCTGCGTGCTGCGATGATGCCATCCTGAATACGAAAACTGATTTGGAGAACAATTAATTTTATTTTCGTTCGTTTATGTATCAGTCTTGAGCATAGACAGTTTTATCCCATTCCGTGGTAATTTGGCTAAGGAACAGGATAAATACTTTTTGCAATTTCTCATCGTAATAGGCTGTTTTACCTCATGCAAATCTGACAGGAAAAGGCCTACTTTCCCACACTAATTTATCAGTGCTGTAATGGTTCATTACATCACTGATTTGCGTTGCGTAATGATCCATTACAGCACTGTTTTCAGTTTTGATCAACTTCTTGATGCTTTCTGGACGCAGGTTTGAAAAATTGTGACAACTGCACAGTATAACCTGCTATGATCAGACTTTCTTACACATGGCTATGAACATCAGTGTGCAAGTTTTGTCAAAAACTATCCTCAAGTGGTAATTTTTGAAATTGCAAAAAACGTTGAACGCATCTCGGTGCAGAACTCGATTTTTACAGCACTCGTCGTACTTATCCAACTCGACAAGCCTCGTTGGATAAGTGTATGTACAACTCGTGCTGTAAAAATCTTCATTCTGCACCTTGTTGCGTAAACTACTATTGTCCGGATTTTAGTGTGAACGCCCTTTAATAATAATAATAATAATAATAATAATAATATTAATAATACTTTTGTTATTTATTTATTTATTTTTAGATGCTGTTTGATTTCTTGGCGTTTAAGAATGATGTGTTATTTTGGCGTCGCAAGAAAAGTTACGCCGGACTTTCAGCCCGATCAATACTTTGGTGTGCATTCAGCCAAATTGTTATATTCCTGTATCTACTTGATTCCGATACATCGTTGATTGTCTTGATTCCAGCCGGAATAGGCACCGTAATTGAGTTGTGGAAGGCAAAAAAGATCTTTCGTTTGAGAATAGGATGGTCCGGTGAAAAATATGAACCACTTATCGACCAATCGAGCCAGGTCTCTAAGGCTGAGAGTGCTACAAGACTCTTTGATAAACAAGCAATGAAATATCTCAGCTATTTATTGTATCCACTTTGCGTATGTGGAGCAATTTATTCCCTCATATATCAACCGCATAAAAGGTAATTTTTTAAATGTACACTGTGTCCAATTCCAAGCTCTCATACAACTTACAAATTTAGAAAACAGAATTTTGTTTCACATTTGCAATTCATACTTTCAAAAAAAAAATGTATTGCAAGGATACATAATACTGACATGCGCGTAACTACAGAGCTTTGGCCCCTCAGCTCCAATTTATTTATTTATTTATTTATTGACTACATCTTCAGTAAAAATACTGCACAGATTGATACTTTAAATCTAATTTGTTGAAGAACATTTATCTCCGAAATTGTACAAATCAATTATTCTTTACTTTTACAATCAACAAAAACAACAGATACTCATACAACGTATTTTCCATTCAGATACAAACCATAACATTCAAACAACAATTAGATTATTATAACAATGGCACACCATATACATTCTTTCATACACCATCATATGTTTGCTTTAATTTAACAGTCTCCTATACTCAAACAAAATAGAATAACAATTTTAAAACGCTTATCAGTTTCTAGCAACAGCTTTTGGGCTCCAAGTTTTGCTACGTGTGCTAACAAATTCTCTAAATTTGATTCCTGTGGGCCAGGTATCTGAATTCATTACAACTGTCTTCCATCTTATATCAAGTACAACCCTAAACGAAGCATAATCTAACAGGCTAACATTTTTCCACTTTGGTACCAATTTTATAACGCTAATTTCCTCTTCCATCTCGATTCCGACTGATCGTCGAACCATACATTCGACTTCTTTTTCTGTGGCAAAACTGTCTATGTTAGTTAAGAACAATGACATATTACTGCTCGAGGGCGAACCTGGTTTCATTGAACAATCATTAACGTCAAAGTTACAATCTATCGTGCATGCAGGGCCTGAACCATCCAGTAGTAAAGTAGACGAGATCGGTATAGAGGACTGTACTGTTGCGTCTGGCGATGCCTTCAACGTGTTTGACAGTGTGTTTACGATGTCATGAATCTGCGATTTAATTTCAGCCAGCTCGGACTCCAACTTTGATGACGAATTGGGGAGAGGTCGATCGGCTTGCGAAGCAGATCTGCACTTGTAAAAACGATCCAAACAGCCGTCACACATCCACAAAATATTGTTGACAACCAAACTTTCTTCTTGTGTTTCCGATAGCCCAACACAATCGATATGGTAACTTTTTCTGCATTCTCCTTCACACACGACGAATGATTGCGTTCTAACGTCGATTGTAGTGTGGCATTTATCGCACTCCATTGTGAACAATGCGAAGATTGATGATGACTACGTTCAAGATGCTCGAATTCCCTCAGTGAATGTAATTCCAGTGAAACAATTGCGCAACTTCAACAATTTCCTTCAAAAAACACGTTAACAGAGAGACAACACTTCGATGCGTCACGTTTAGCGAATCGGAACACGACGATGAACGCTGGCTGTAGTGCATAACAAGCGAGCACGACATTGGGGCTGAGGGGCCAAATTCGCTCTGATCGAATTTTAAATACGGTTAACTTGTCTACCGGTGCCCTAATTCCGCGCGGGTCCAAATTTCGCTCACTGATAATATTTCGAGAACATAATCATAGAACTAATTGTTGCATTGTCCAAATTTCACTTTAGATAGTATAGTTAAAGTAAAATTGGGACAATTGCATAATTGTTTTTATGATAATTGTTGAATATATCTTTTTACCATTGGGCGCTGACCCACTGAACTAAAATGTAAACCCTACCTTTGTTATTATTTACCTTGTACTTTGCTCTTCATCAGTTTAATAGAGAACACGTTTGTAAACGCACGTCGCGAGTTTCTGTGCTTTCTCCGAATCACAATTTCCCCACGCGGTTATCGATTCCCTGTGCTAAACTCTGCTGGGTGGCCAATTTCCTTCCCACAGGTTATGGGCCCAGAGAGGAATCGTGGAATTCGGTCGATTTAACGGTGTTATTCGCGGTAGTTTGTTCGGTCGGTTTCGGCGTCGTCGTGCGGAACGCATTCGGCTGATTGTTGTCTGGTGGTGATTGCCGGTTGTGTGCAAAATGGCGGATCCGGGAAAGTTTGCGATCAGCAAGCTGGGGAACACCAACTACGCCAGTTGGAAGTTCCAAATGGAGATGTTTTTGATCCGGGAGGATCTTTGGCATGTCGTGGCGGATGCCAAACCGGAGCCAGTGACCGACGCCTGGAACAAAGCTGACCGGAAAGCCCGTGCTACGCTAGGACTGTGCATAGACGAAAGTCAATATGTGTTGATAAAAGATAGTGTTAGTGCGAAGGCGGTATGGGATGCTTTAAAAGCATACCATGAGAAGTCGACAGCGTCGTCGCAGTTGTCACTTCTAAATCGACTATGTGATGCGAAATTAAGTGAGAATGGAGACGTTGAGAAGCACTTGCTCGAGTTGGATTCGCTTTTCGAGCGCTTAGTGAATGCTGGTTTGGTGTTGGCGGAGAAACTGAAGATCGCCATGGTGCTTAGGAGCATGCCAGAATCGTACCATTTCTTGGCATCTGCTCTGGAGGCACGGCCTGACGCGGATGTTACGATGCAGTTGGTACGGTCCAAGCTCATGGACGAATACCACAAGCGACAGGAGCGGGGCGGAAAATCTTCATCCGGGGAACAAGTGCTAAAAACGCAGAAAGTAAACAAAGAGAAGTTATGTTTCTTCTGCAAGAAACCGGGACATTTTAAAAGTGACTGTCGGAAGTGGCAAAGCGTGAAGGACAAGAACAGTAGTGGAGGCCCATCCGGTGGCAAAGCGGGTGGCAGCGGTCAGCAAGCTGCGAAGGCCAAACAAGTGAAGAATCCGGAAGTTAACAGTGTTTGCTTTTCTGCCCACACCGAGAGTGATGCTGTCTATGCAGCGGCAAAAGTGGATCGTTTGTGGACGATCGACAGTGGGGCATCTTGCCACATGACCAGCAGTGAGGGTTTTTTCGATAAGCTGGAAGAGTCGTGTGCTACGGTTATGATGGCGAATGGAAATCGCTCTGAATCCGGTGATGTTGGGTGCGGATCTTTGAAAAGTGTTAACGGTACCGGAGATCCGGTGGAAATAAATCTGGAAAAGGTGTTATACGTGCCGAACCTCGACGGCGGACTGCTGTCCGTGAGCAAAATGGCAGACAGGGGGTACAGTGTGCTATTCACGAAGAACAGTGTTGAAGTGCGTGATGTGTCGGACTCAGTCGTGGCCTTGGGGGAAAGGCGCGGCGGACTGTACGTTTTGAGTGAGCCAGAACGGGTAGCGGTGGCAACCACCCAGTGTCATACAGTGAACTGCCAACACACATGGCACCGAAGATTCGGGCACCGGGATCCGGCGGTGTTCGAGAAGATTCAGAGTGGAAAGCTGGCTTCGGGTATGAAGTTAGTGAACTGTGGTGCCAAGGTTGTGTGTGAGCCGTGTATGGAGGGGAAGATGGCCCGGCTGCCATACCCGCAGCAAGCCGAACAGAAGACGACGCAGCCGTTGCAGCTGATCCACACAGATCTTTGCGGCCCGATGAGCAACGTGACTCCCGGCGGGAAGAAGTACTTCATGACCCTCATCGATGATTTTAGCAGGTATGTAGTCATGTATTTGCTATCTGACAAAAGCGAAGCGAAACACTGCATAATGAGTTTCGTACGGATGGTTGAGAACCAGTTCGGCAGAAAGCCGCAGGTAATTCGATCTGATCGAGGCGGCGAGTTCGTCAACCATGAGCTTGAGAAATTTTATCGAGAGGAGGGTATTCAGATGCAGCTGATGGCGGGCTACGCGCCGCAGCAGAACGGCGTAGCCGAGCGGCGGAATCGCTATCTTCAAGAGATGGCGGTATGCATGCTTCTTGATGCTAGCTTGGATAAGAAGTATTGGGGAGAGGCAATAGCAGCCGCAGCGTTCATCCAGAACCGTTTGCCGTCACGATCGGTAGCAAAAACACCGATGGAGCTATGGTGCGGAGAAAAACCCGATTTGAGCCGCCTAAAGGTGTTTGGATGTGAAGCATTCGTCTACATTCCGGACGCCAAACGAGCGAAGCTGGATAGCCGAGCGAAGAAGCTAACTTTCGTCGGCTATGCTTGTGGTTCCAAGGCATACCGCTTCCTGGACAAGCAGACGAACAAAATAGTCATCAGTCGGGATGCCAGGTTCCTGGAACTCGGATCAGAGCTGCAGGAGGAGCCGCAAAACGAAGAAAAGAAGCAGAAGTCACTCGCAGGTCACAGGACGCTGCCTGCGGAGAAGGACGTGATGCCGCGGAGGAACGCGGAGCAACTGATTACGGTTGAACCGGATTTTGCGGACAACGCTAGCATCGACGATGAAGCGGATTGTGAAGGTTTTCCGGAAGAGGATTCGGACGGCGACAATGACTTTTTCGAAGCGGATGATGAAGAACTCGATGAAGATCAAGCGGAGCATGGCAGGCCACAACGCGGAAATGCCGGAGTACTGCCAGCGAGGTACCAGGATTTTGTAGTTGGAGTTGCGAAGATGGACGAACCAGAGCCGAAGAACTATCGTGAAGCAGTGAACAGTGTGTGTAGTGATAAGTGGATAAACGCTATGAACGATGAATACAAGTCACTGTTGTCGAAGGGAACGTGGTTGTTAGTTCCACTACCGAAAGGACGGCAGGCGATAGGCTCAAAGTGGGTCTTCAAGAAGAAGAAAGACGCTTCTGGACAGGTGGTGCGCCACAAGGCGCGGCTAGTGGCTCAGGGGTTTGAACAGCGGTACGGTAGTGATTTTAGTGAAGTGTTTGCACCAGTTTCAATGCCGCAGACGTTCAGAGTGCTTCTGGCGCTAGCAGGTCAGAAGAAGCTTCAGGTTCGCCACATCGACGTGAAGAATGCGTACCTGAACGGAAGATTGAGTGAGGAACTTTATATGCGACAACCTCCGGGCTACGCAGCACCCGGAAAGGAGGAGCTAGTATGCAGGCTGCACCGCAGTCTATACGGGCTCAAGCAGGCAGCCAACGTCTGGAATGCGACCGTGAAGAAAGTGTTGTTGAACTTGGTCTTTCGACAATCAGACTCGGACGCTTGTCTGTTCTCGAAGAAGTTGGACAATGGTGAGTGGATGTATCTCTTAATATATGTGGACGATATTGTCGTGGTTAGCGGTGATGAGCATCAGATGGATCTTCTGGAGCAGCAGCTGAGCAAGCATTTCGAAATCTCGCCGTTGGGTCCCATAAGCCAATTCCTGGGGATCAAGGTCGAGAGGAGCAGCGACGGATTCTTTTCGCTCAGTCAGAAAGCTTTCATCAACGAAATTGC
This sequence comes from Aedes albopictus, assembly GCF_035046485.1. Lineage (NCBI taxonomy): Eukaryota > Metazoa > Arthropoda > Insecta > Diptera > Culicidae > Aedes > Aedes albopictus. Next base: position 206,757,775 of record NC_085138.1, read on the forward strand.
GGAACGCCACGGATTGGACAAGGCCAAGACATCAAGATATCCTCTGGACACAGGATACATGAAGCAAGCGGATGGTGAACCATTGGCAGACAACGTGCAGTACCACAGCCTTGTTGGTGCTTTATTGTACTTAGCCACTAACACCAGGCCAGACATAGCCGCAGCTGTGTCTATACTCAGCCGTAGTAGCAGTCGCCCTACGCAGCGTGATTGGGTCGAATTCAAACGCGTTGTTCGATACCTGATCGGAACGGAAGATTTGGTATTGCGACTCGGATTCGAACGAGAAGATGGATTGACTCTGACGGGATATAGCGATGCGGACTGGGCTGGAGACACCTCAGACCGAAAGTCAACCAGCGGGTTTGTTTTCATGCTCGGAGGTGCGACGGTCAGCTGGGGCAGCCGAAAGCAGAACTGTGTATCGATGTCCACTATGGAAGCGGAATATGTCGCTCTTTCAGAAGCGGCACAGGAGGCAGTATGGCTACGACGCTTGTTGGACGAGTTAGGAGCCGAGCAGGAGCAGCCAACGAAGATTAATGAAGACAATCGCAGCTGTATCGATTTTGTTTCCCTCGACCGGCAAAACAAACGCAGCAAGCATATCGATACTAGGCGACATCATGCGAAGGACTTGTGCGCGAAAGGAGTGATTCAACTCGGCTACTGTCAGACCGACAAGATGGTGGCCGACATCTTTACCAAACCGTTAGGGCCACAGAAGATCAACCAATATGTAGCCGATCTTGGACTGGTAAAGCTGATTAAAAGGTAAATTCGTTCATTAGTTCAGCGAGGAGGAGTGTTGAATATATCTTTTTACCATTGGGCGCTGACCCACTGAACTAAAATGTAAACCCTACCTTTGTTATTATTTACCTTGTACTTTGCTCTTCATCAGTTTAATAGAGAACACGTTTGTAAACGCACGTCGCGAGTTTCTGTGCTTTCTCCGAATCACAATTTCCCCACGCGGTTATCGATTCCCTGTGCTAAACTCTGCTGGGTGGCCAATTTCCTTCCCACAATAATGATGTCTAAATATGATCAGTGAGCGAAATTTGGACCCGCGCGAAATTAGGGCACCCCACGGTACTTGTTTTATGGTGGGGCTGGCTCATAGAAACTTCCGGTCCACTTTAGTGCTTTATGTATCATTGTGACCAGATGTTGTTCTAGTTTTATTTCAGCTGTATTGTGAAGTATGAGCGGTGATCCTTCGCATCCTTGTGAAATTGGGGGTCTCGGAATAATGATCGACCACCGATTATTGCTGGCAGATGCAGTAGAAAGTTTGACTTAATACGTATCAATCGTCTCTGACAAACGAGAAAAACTGACTTCACTGATTAGCTGTCTCTGAGCCAAGCCTTCAGTCTCCGATTAGTCGCTTCTTTTTTTACCCTTCCTACACCCATAAGAAGGGTATAAATACCGATCGCAAAACCGAGGTCCGTAGGGCCGAGTCTCATATACCAATCAACTCAGCTCGACGAACTGAGCAAGTGTGTGTGTGTGTGTGTGTGTGTGTGTGTGTGTGTGTGTGTGTGTGTGTGTGTGTGCGTGTGTGTGTGTGTGTGTGTGTGTGTGTGTGTGTGTGTGTGTGTGTGTGTGTTTTTTTCCTCCCAACCTCCCCAGCAGAGAAAACCGATTGGAAAAACTCTGCTACACCTTCATGCCTCGATCCCCCTGGTACCACTGATATGCGACTGCTTCAGGGGGGGCAATGCGCTCATGCGCTCTTCTGCTACTGTGCTCATGCACTTTTTGTCGCTCCTAATCTGTACTCATACACGTCTCGTATTTTCGTTACTCCGGTTGGTGTTGGCTCGCCATTAAGCGGACAACATGCTTAGTTTCAAATTTGTTATTCTACACGTTCTAATGTTAGTACCTAACATATCGCCATTCAGCGACACATAGGTACAACATACACACAATTTGTTATTCTAATACTACGCAAGGCATTCGGATCCTACTAACTTGCTCCGAACGGTGTCCTCTCCGTGCCGCCGTTGTGCCATTTAGCACTCCAGCTTTTCGCGCACGACTCGTGTAGTCCCCGACGGTGGATCTACCCTACGCCGACAAAGAGTTCCCCGGAAGTGGAACATCTTCCGAAACCGTTTCTTCCCAGACAGGTGCCGAGGTCTCTCCTGCGATTCCGGTTGGAGACTGGCTTCCGGTTCACAGGCGCCCCGACGACCAAATTCCGGTGCTTCTTCGCGATAGACTCGGTCTAGTCCCCGGCGGTGGACCTAGCCTACTCCGATGGAGAAAAACCCCGGCGGTGGAAGTTCTCCCGATACCGATGTTTGTATCCCGACCAGTAAGGTGCCGAAGTCGGTCCGGCGATTCCGGTTGGTGGTGGACTTCCGGTTCACCGGCGCTCCGACGACCAAAACCGGTGCCACGTTACGGACGACTCAGTCATGTCCCCGGCGGTGGATCATGCCTACCCGGATCGCGTTCCGCCGCTCTCTGGTCTTCGTGCCACTTCCTCTGCAGCGCGGACAGCACCCTCGTTACTGCTCTGTCGACAGCGTTCCACGTGTTTTCATCGCGACAATGTTGTCGACTGTCACTCCACGCAGCAAGACGCGAATTTCTTCGAACCTGGGGCATTCGAAAACGACATGTTCTGGTGTCTCCTCCACGTTAACACACCTCGGGCAAAAGGGCGAAAGAGCGTGCCCAAACCGGTGCAGGTACTTCCTGAAGCAGCCATGGCCGAACAGGAACTGCGTCAGATGGAAGTTCACCTCCCCATGCTTCCTATTCACCCACGCTGACACGCTAGGGATAAGTCGGTGAGTCCACCTGCCATTCGCCGAATTGTCCCACTCTTGCTGCCACTTAGCCAACGAGTTCGCTCTGACGATATCTCTTACGCTCCTGGTACGATGGTAGCATTCCACGCCTTCGGCGATGGTGATGCAAATGGGCATCATTCCCGCGATAACACATACTGCCTCCGTCGAAATGGTTCTGTACGCGCTGGCGACCCGAGTGGCCATGAGTCGGAATGCGCTGTCTAGCGCTCTTCTATTCCGCTTCGTACTCAGTGCTTCAGCCCATGCTGGGGCACCATACCTGAGTATTGAGCCTGCTACGCTCGCCAGAAGACGCCTCTTACTACTTCGTGGTCCCCCGACGTTCGGCATTATCGTCGCTATAGCATTGACAGCCTTCGCCGCCTTTCCGCAGGCGTAGTCGACGTGCTCCTTGAAGTTAAGTCGATCATCGACCATCACTCCTAGATGCTTCAAAGCTCGTTTCGATGTGATTACGTGCTCTCCGACTACGATCTCCATCGTTTGGGCTGCTTTACAGTTGCTGACCAGAAGCACCTCCGTTTTGTGATGGGCAATCTGTAGCTTGACCCCAGTCATCCATCTTTCAACAGTGGACATTGATTCCGTCGCCAGCATTTCAACTTCTTCAAGAGTCTCTTCCATTACCGTCAACACGACGTCGTCTGCGAAGCCCACAATGACGACTCCTTTGGGAAGTTTTAACGACAGTACGCCGTTGTACATGGCATTCCAGAGCGTTGGGCCTAGTATGGACCCTTGTGGAACACCTGCCGTTACTTCTATAGACCTCTGCCCTTCGTAGGTCTCGTACACCAGTACTCTGTTCTGGAAGTAGCTCCGTAAAATCTGGCACAGATAATCGGGAACCCGCTTACTGTGTAGTGCTACGGCGATAGCCTCCCAGCTGGCACTATTAAACGCATTTTTGACGTCTATCGTTACCACAGCGCAGAATCGGTCACCTCTCCGTTTTTTCTTGGACGCCTTCTGGGCATTCTAGATGACTACCCGAATCGCATCCACCGTCGATTTTCCCTTACGGAATCCGAATTGCATCGCTGACAGTCCCCTCTCACTTTCGGCGTATTCTGTCAACCTGTTAAGGATGACCTTCTCTAACAGTTTTCCTAGGGTATCCAGCAGGCAGATCGGTCTATACGATCCTGGGTCCCCCGGCGGCTTTCCTGGTTTCTGTAGAAGCACCAACTTTTGAACCTTCCAACCGTCTGGGAAGTAGCCTTCATCCAGGCATTTTTGGAGCACCATCCTGATCATGTCCGGAAACGCCAATATCGCCGTTTTAACTGCTACGTTCGGGATCCCATCCGGACCGGGAGCTTTCCCGATCTTGAGCCCCTTCGCAATTACCAGCAACTCTGCATTGGATATCCGAGCACCTTCGTTGGGTTCTTCTGCATTCTCTGCGTATGGTGTGGGCGGCCAAAATGTTAGGCCATGGTGCGGAAAAAGACCTTCCACGATCCTCCTTAGTTTGTCCGGGCACATTTCCACGGTTACTGCTGGACCTTTGAGCTTCGATACCACGATTCGGTACGCGTTGCCCCAGGGGTTGGCGTCGGCTTCTCGACACAACTCTTTGTAGCAGTTCGACTTACTCAGCCTTATCTCGCGTTTAAGAGCGGCTCGAGCTCCCCGAAAAACGGTTCGCCTTGCTTCTCTCTATGCTTCATTTCTGGCCCTCTGGAAGCATCTCCTAGCATGGAGGCAAGCAGCACGGAGGGTACTGATCGTCGCGTTCCACCAATACGCTGGCCGTCTTCTGTTTCTGGGCTCTATCTTCCTCGGCATTGCTATGTCGCATGCCGCAACAATCGCTTCCGTTAGTTCACCTGCATCAAGGGTTGCACCGCCGTATGGCCGCAGCGCCTCGACAAAGACTTCCTTGTCGAAGTCTTTTGTCTTCCACCTTCGTTCGCATGTTCGCGTTCTCCTCGTCGAAGTAGAGGCTCGTCGGCCAATGCTGTAGAGGATCGCCTGGTGATCACTGTTGGAATATTCCTCGCTGACTCTCCAGTTCATGTCTTCCGTAAGCGACGGACTACAGAACGTAACATCGATGATGGATTCACGGCCGTCTCAGCGGAATGTGCTGGCCATACCATCGTTGCAAAGCCTCACATCCAGCTTCGCCAGGGCTTCCAGTAGGCTGTACCCCCTAGCATTGGTGAGCCTACTACCCCATTCCACGGCCCAGGCGTTGAAATCTCCTCCGATGACTACCGGCTTCCGCCCGACCAGCGTGTCCGTGAGTGCATCCAACATCCTGTTGTACTCTTCATCTGACCACCTTGGAGGTGCATAGCAACTGCAAACGAAGATTCCATTAATTTTGGCAACCACAAAGCCTTCGTATGAACACTCGATCACTTCTTGAATGGGGAATCTACCCATCACCTGTATGGCCGCTATCTGGGATCTGTCCGTCACCCAATTGCCGTTCTCAGGGGGCACCCGATACGGCTCTGCGATGATTGCAACATCGCACTTAGTCTCTGTTGTCGACTGCCACAACAGTTGCTGTGCGACGTCGCAGTGATTGAGGTTGATTTGGGTTATCTCAATCATTGTTGACCTGCCATCGCCTTTTAATAGGCCGGGCACTTAAAGCCTCCCGTCTTATGGTCGTTTCCATCCTCCGGCTTACACAGCATGCACTTGGGTTGGCTCGTGCAGTCCCGAGCAACGTGGCCGTTTCCACCGCAACTCCAGCATCGTCCGGACCTGTCGGGGCCCTTGCAATTTCTCACCTGATGACCAAACTCCATGCATTTAAAGCATCGCTCCATTTGTTTGGTGGCTCGGGGAGCCAGTCGCAACGAGCACTCCGCCCATCGAATTTTTACCTTGCCAGTTGCTACCAGCTTATTGGCAATATCCACAGGCAATCGGATTGCCGCCGTCTGAGTGCCTCCATACGACTTCCTTATCCGAATCACCATCGGTCCTTCGACGTTGCACTGCTCATTCAATGCGCGTTTCAGATCATCTTCTGTCGTGATCTCGTCCAGATCCTTGACTTCAACCACCGCCTCCTGTGATAAGGCTCTCACATTGGCCTCGTTCTCCAGGGATTTGGCAACGAGCTCCCTGAACGCCGAGCTCTTAACCGTCGGATCCTTTCTGAGCTCGAACAGCATCTCTCCTTTTTGGGTGCGTCTGGTCTTCACTACGTTTTCGCCCAACACCTTCAACTCCGGGTCCTCCTGCAGTTTCCTAAGCAGAGCAGCGTACGTCGTCTTGTCCTTCGCCTCGACGATCAATGCATCGCCCTTCTTCCTCTCCCTAGGAGGCCGGTGGGTTTCTTTCTTCTTCTGTTCCTTCTTCTTTTCTTCCTTCTTCTTATCTTCTTTCTCCTTTCGCTTTTTCTTCTTCTTCGCCTGCTGGTTCTCCACAGTGCGCCATCCATCATCACTCCGATTGCTGGCACGCTCCCGTTCGCTTCTCTGATTCTTCGGGACTTCCTCTTCTCCTGGCGTGTCCCTGCCTCGTTTCTCTGAGCGAGTACTCCGGTGGCTCCTCGGCGTCTCCATGTTTTCAGCCGTAGGTCTATCCGTGGCTTCCGCCAGAGACTTCTCGGCTGTTTCCACTCTCAGCTTGAGCGCCTTCTGATCGCGTTCCGCAACTGTAACGGCGGACTTGATGCTCGTCACTAGTTGCTTGATCTTCAGGTGAACGTTGTGCTTGTCTTTGACAAACTCGTACAACTCGTTCACCCTTCTCCTCACTTCGAACAAGCTCGACTCTTGAGCTGTGCCGCTGTTCGAGTTCGGTGTAAGCACTCGCTGATTCAGGAATGCTAGCTCCTGTTGGCTTCCTTGAGACTCGCTCCGTATTGCGCTACTCTCGTTCTCGCAGCAGTTTCCAGCGGCGTCACTGGTGATCGCTGCATCATTCCACTTCTTCTAAACGCGTCCGCGTTCTCTCCAACTACTTCGGTATAATTTGATGTCTCCATTCTATTGGGTCCCTCCTCCGAGCCGCTATCTCCACCTGCTGTACGTAGTCGCTTTTGTGATCCCTTGGTTGTCTATGAATCAGGGAGGCCAAGCGAGGGTTGAACACGTACCTTCATGGGGTCCGTGTCCAGAGCCAGATCAGCGCAAGTCGGGAGTGTTACATCCGAGCCTAGTACCCATCAAAAATGATGGACAGATGAAGAACGTATCCGGAGGCCTGCCAAGGTTTTACCGTGACGGAGGCAGACGCACCATTAGCCCGCTCGCCGTTTCAAGTAGTTGTCACCCTTCCTTACTCAGGGAGCAGAATGGCACGAATGTCAGCCCATCGTCGTCATCCTATCCGTAATCCGTAGTCCGTTGTCGTTTGCGTTAACCAGTATGCCATAATCAGGATGTTACTGGCATCAATCCTGATGTGCCGGTTGGCACTCCGAGTATTTGGGCTAAGGCACTTTGGAAGCGGTACCGTCTACCCCCGTTGGTATGAACGACACCTCATGCAAACCATCGGGGCACATTTTCAATTTGAACTTCTGGTAACCCTGTGGGTATCGAACAACACACTGACGGCAACCCTTTTTGCTGTTTTGTTTTGATTCTGCGTACCGTTTCACCCCGTTCCATGAGCAAAATGACGTTTGAACCATTTTTAGTTTGAACGATGTGCAGATAAGCGGGGGTCAAATCAAAAAGTGTTCAGATTAGATGCGGTCAAACCAACGAGGGTAGACGGTACCAGGTCGCTTGTACAGAGTTGCTTGCGGATGTGTGGCTTTTTATGGAGATCCAACAGAGCCCACTGTTGAAACCCCGCCACATCCTAGGCATCCTCTGCTTGAGCTATCTGGAAACCAGAAGCTCGGTCACACCCCGAAGGAAGAGCCAAAGGTGGTAATCCACACGGATGTGTGAACGATTTTCGCTTGGGATGAATTCCCAAGCTGCCACCCGACTCGCAGAAGGGGGGGGTTCGTCAAGCCCCTGGACTCCTGTCCCTGCTGCCCCTTGTGTGTGTGTGTGTGTGTGTGTGTGTGTGTGTGTGTGTGTGTGTGTGTGTGTGTGTGTGTGTGTGTGTTTTTATTTTTTTTTTTTCTTCTAAACCATAAGGTTAGGGTAGTGTGGGGATGAGGCCGTCTTCTACAATGCCGGTAGAAGCCAGGACTACTCTCTCCTCGACCCACTAAAACACATTCCTATGGTCGCCAAACCCTACGTCTCTCCGGAACCACCAAGAAGGTATTGCTTCAGAGAGGGGCTAGTGCATATCGCACCCTCAAGGTTAGCTGCCGTAGCCTAGCAGCAACGAACATCGATGACTCGCTCTGGAGAGTCCATCACGATAGCATGCTGGCGCTTAGCCAGTTTCCCGAGTGGTCCTCGCCACTCCCTTTGTCCTCGGAAGGCGGGCAGGGTCAACCCCGCCCGCGCCCTACTGCTGAGCGGACATCAAGAACTGATGCCCACGTGCAACCCGATCTGACCTGCCCGCAAAGGAAGGGTATCACTACCCTTCAGGCCCTATCAGATGCACCCGTAGGTTGCAGACAGCAGGGTCTCACCTACCCCGACCCTTGCCGGGGACCCCTTTCCAACCGCGGGCTCAGATCCAACCCAGTAGACCGACGCCACGACAGCACCGCTACCGGGACTTCCTCTCCGCGGCCACTTAATCGCTGTAAGGGTCGATCTCGACCGCAGGGCACCGGTATGACCTACGAAGCCGACTTCGAACCCCTGGACCACCTCTTGTACTGCATCTTTACTAGCCATTCTCCGAGTCCACGCGCCACCTCCTCTGTAGCTCCCAGACGATATGGGTGATTGCCGTTGAAACGGCATTCCAGCTAATCTCATCCCTACACATTCTCTGGACCAAGTTGTCCGGAGTTGTGTCCTCCCCGCATGTGGCAAGCATGCGGTCACGCATTGTGCGAAAACGCGGGCACACGAACAACACGTGTTCCGCCGTTTCCTCTAAACCATTGCACACTGGGCATTCGGGAGAATCCGCATGCCCGAAACGGTGTAGATACTGTCGGAAGCAACCATGACCTGTAAGGACCTGTGTCAGGTGGAATGAAACTTCCCCATGGCGCCTATTAATCCAACTATCTACCCTCGGTATCAACCTATGGGTCCACCTTCCTTTGGTGGAACTGTCCCACGCGCGCTGCCATTTGACCATAGAGGCCATCCTGACAGTTTTGCGTATGCCTCTTGTGCCGCGCATTTCGAAGCACTCCATGTCCTCACTGATAAGAATGCTGATAGGCACCATACCAGTAATGACACAGAGAGCGTCGTGTGACACGGTACGGTACGCGCTTGCAACCCTCAGACACATAAGCCTGTAAGTACTTTCCAGCTTCCGTCGGTAGCATTCAGTACTTAGCGCGGTACCCCACGCCGGGCCGCCATACCTAAGTATGGACGTAGCAACACTAGCCAGAAGCCTGCGCTTACTGGCGTACACCGCTGAGCTATTGGACATCATCCGGGACAGTGCCGCAATAGCTGTGGAGGCTCTTTTACAGGCATAATCGACGTGGCTACCGAAGGTAAGCTTATCGTCGATCATCACGCCCAAGTGCTTGACAGAGCGCTTCGACAGGATAGTGCATTCTCCTACACTGATCTCCGTCTGCTGCGCCGACTGCATGTTGTTAACAACCGTCACCTCTGTCTTGTGGTGAGCCAGCTCCAGTTTTCTGGACCGCATCCACGCCTCCACAACCTTGATCGAGTGGTCGGTAGTCAACTTCACCTCCTCGATCGTTTCACCGTAGACTTCGAGCGTAATATCGTCGGCAAATCCGACAATCACCACTCCCACTGGGTACTCTAACCTCAACACCTCGTCGTACATGACATTCCATAACACCGGACCCAGGATGGAACCTTGCGGGACTCCTGAGGTTATGTGAAAGCACTTCCGACCCACCTCCGTGTCGTATACTAGTACGCGATTCTGGAAGTAGCTTCCGAGAATCTTGTACAAGTACTCCGGTATCCCCAGACGCAAGAGCGCATCGGCAATAGCAGCCCAACTGGCGCTATTAAATGCATTCCTTACATCCAGAGTCACTACCCCGCAGAAGCGAATTCCCCTCCTCTTAGGCTCGAGTGCTTTCTCGGCGGTTTTTGTAACCGACAAGATAGCGTCTACGGTGGACCTCCCCTTCCGGAAGCCATACTGGTTGCTCGAGAGACCATTTACGCCCTCAGTGAACTTCAACATTCTATTGAGGATGATCTTTTCGAGCACCTTCCCCGCCGTGTCAATCAAGCATATTGGTCTATATGCCGACGGGTCTCCGGGTGGTTTCCCCGCCTTTGGCAATAGTACCAGGCTCTGCCTCTTCCAAGCTTCTGGGAAAACTCCCTCGTCCAGGCATTTCTGCATAGCAGACCTGAACATCTCGGGAGCTTCTGCAATAGCTACTTTTAAGGCCAGGTTCGGAACTCCGTCCGGACCTGGGGCCTTACCTACGCTAAGGGACTTAGCTATCCCCGCAAGTTCCACATCGGTGACCATTTCCTCATCGCCAGCCCCAGTCCCCGGCTGTCCTACGAAAGGAGGCCAAGGACTAGGATCATGACGCGGAAAAAGTCCTCCAATGATCCCCTCCAACATCTCTGGAGATTGCTCTGAAGGAGCCATCACACCTCTCGTCTTGGCCATAACGATCCTGTAGGCATCACCCCACGGGTTCGTATTGGCACTCTGACAGAGACCCTCAAAGCAGGCCTTTTTGCTTGCTCTTATCTCGGTCTTGAGCGCGGCTTTTGCAGCGGCGAACACCACCCGCCGTTCGTTTCGCTCTTCCTCTGATCGTGCTCGCTGCATCCGCCGCCTAGCCCGTAGGCAGGCGCGGCGCAGGTCCGCAATCGCGTTGGTCCACCAGTAAGCCGGTGGCCTCCCATTTCTAGGGTGGACTCTCCTAGGCATGGTCGCATCACACGCACGTGAGAGCACCGCTACCAGCTCGTCGCCGTCTAAACCGAGTAAGTTTCGCTCACGGCGGAGCGCTTCCCTAAATACCTCTTCGTCGAAGTATGATGTCTTCCACCTACGAGGGCTTGGCCTTGGCCTAGCCGCCTCTTCTTCTATCCGCTGTCTGCTGTTGTTGTAGTCGATACTGTAGCGAACCGCCAGGTGGTCGCTGTGAGTGTAGCCATCATCTACTCTCCAGTTCGAACTACTTGTTAGGCCAGGACTACAAAAGGTCACGTCAATAATTGACTCCGCTCCGTTTCGACTATAGGTACTCTTGGTACCGACGTTAGCCAAGTCGACATCTAAGATGGCCAGTGTTTCTAGCAGGATCTGACCCCGCTGGTTCGTGAAACGGCTTCCCCATTCCACAGCCCAGGCATTAAAGTCACCCGCTATTACCATCGGCCTTCGCCCTGTTAGCACGGTCGTTAAGCGGTCCAGCATTTGCGTGAACCGCTCGATCGGCCACCGCGGAGGCGCATAACAGCTACAGAAGAAGACCCCGTTTACTTTGGCGACCACGAAGCCCTCATAGGTAGTAGACACCAACTCCTGCACGGGGTATTTACCCGTCGTCCATATCGCCGCCATTTTCCTGGTCCCATCCGAGGCCCAGTTGCCGTTGCCGGCGGGTACTCGGTATGGGTCCGAAATGATGGCGATATCCGTCTCCCACTCAGAAACCGCCTGACAAAGCAGTTGCTGAGCCGCATCACAGTGGTTCAGGTTCAGCTGCGTTACCTGCACTGTGATTTGTTGCTCACTGCGGCTTTCTTAAAGGCCGGGCACCCTGGACCACCCATCGCATGTCTGTTTTTCGAGGTTTTCCCGGTACAGATCATGCAGATGGGCGGACTCGTGCAGCTTTGGGCCTTATGACCTTCAGCGCCGCATCGCCTACACAGTTTGCGCCTGTCGGGGCCTTTGCAGTCCCACGACTTGTGTCCTGGTTCCAGACACCTGAAGCAAACCTCAGGTGGCTCGTGGAATGTCAGGTGACAAACACACCAGCCCACCTTAATACTCCCTACTTTAACGGACTTTTTAACATCCGCCACAGGTAGCTGAACCAGAGCTATCTGTGCCCCTACTGGCCCCTTCCGCAGCCTGACGGCTGTGGCGGCCACCTGAACATCGCACTGTTGCCGCAGTGCCGTGACGAGCTCTTCCGCTTCGGTGATCTCGTCTAGGTCTTTGACCTTCAGAGTCGCCTCATGCGTAAGAGCCCTCACCTCCACTCCATCTCCAAGGACCTCTTCTGCCAGCCTCTTGTAGGCGGCGCCCTTGTGATCCTTCTGGCGCTTAAGCTCCAGGATCATTTCGCCCGTACGAGTACGTCTGATACTGCGTACGTCGGCTCCCAGACCCTCGAGCTTGGCGTCGCACCTCATCGCCTTCAAGACGTCCGAGTATTTCGACTGTTCGGTCTTGATGACGATAGCGTCACCTTTTTCGCGCCTGGCACCTGCCTTCCTACGCCTTGGCTTGGCGACCTGCGCTTCTACCTGCGGATTCCCCTTCTTCTTCCTCTTCCGCTCCACCTTTGTCCAAGGAGGGTCTTCTCCTTGGACCGCCCTGCTCTGTGGCTGCTGATGTGTGTGTGTGTGTGTGTGTGTGTGTGTGTGTGTGTGTGTGTGTGTGTGTGTGTGTGTGTGTGTGTGTGTGTGTGTGTGTGTGTGTGTGTGTGTGTGTGTGTGTGTGTGTGTGTGTGTGTGTGTGTGTGTGTGTGTGTGTGTGTGTGTGTGTGTGTGTGTGTGTGTGTGTGTGTGTGTGTGTGTGTGTGTGTGTGTGTGTGTGTGTGTGTGTGTGTGTGTGTGTGTGTGTGTGTGTGTGTGTGTGTGTGTGTGTGTGTGTGTGTGTGTGTGTGTGTGTGTGTGTGTGTGTGTGTGTGTGTGTGTGTGTGTGTGTGTGTGTGTGTGTGTGTGTGTGTGTGTGTGTGTGTGTGTGTGTGTGTGTGTGTGTGTGTGTTTTATTCTAGGAGTCCAAAAATCTTCTTAAGACGCTGTGTGGGATTCGAATGTGCGCCTACTCACTAAAAACACTCTCCTAGTTCACCTCCACCTTAAATTCCCCTCCGGTACCACCATGCAGTATTTCTTCGGAGGGGAGGCGTTTTGGGGCTGTCCATAAACCACGTGGTCATTTTTTTGGGACTTCTCAACCCCCCCCCCTCGTGGTCATTAGTCCACACAAAATTTTTTATTCGTCCATACAAAATGGTCATCGGCCGAACCCCCCCCTCATGACCACGTGGTTTATGGACAGCCCCTTTGTGTCTTGTGCACCTTTACCAATTTGTTATTCTACGCTTTTATTGTTATAGTTTCCTAAGCTCTTTCGCTACCTTCATGCTGAGCCATTTAGCTCTTGCTATTTTATTTTGTTTAATTTCTAGCGTTTCACCGATCAGGAACATGCGTCGTGCTGAGCCATTTAGCTCCTGTTAGTGAATTTGTTATTTTCCTATTTTTGTCGCCATTCAGCGACACTTCAACTCCAGTCAGTGCACATTACTATTTGTTAATTTGTTAATTTGCAATTTGTTAATCTTCTACGTTTTTTCGCCATTAAGCGACTTACTTCGGCTCCTGTTAGTCCAAAACTATCAGTTCACCACGGTCGCTCGCTACTCGGATAGCCCCCGGCGGTGGACCCATCCTACTCCGACGAAGAATTCCGCGGCGATGGAAGTTCTTCCGAACCGATCTTCCCGGGTCGGCGTCAAGGTCAGTCCTGAGATTCCGGTTGGAGACTGGCTTCCGGTTCAAAGGCGCCCCAACGACCGTTCTCCGGTGCTTTTCACGGCCTACTCTGTCTAGTCCCCGGTGGTGGACCTAGCGTACTCCGACGGAGAAAATCCCCGGCGACGGAAGTTCTCCCAAACGCGCAGTTCAATCACGACCGGCCAGGTGCCGAGGTCGACCCAGCGATTCCGGTTGGAGGTTGGCTTCCGGTTCACTGGCGCCCCGACGACCACAAACCAGTACTACGTCACGGTCTACTCGGTCTTGTCCCCGACGGTGGATCAAGCCTACTCCGATCGCGGTCAGAGATCCTCTGGTCTTCACGCCATTTCCTTTGCAGCTCGGACAGTATTCGCCTTACTACGCGGTCGACAGCGTTCCATTTCTCTTCTTCGCGGCACATTTCGCGGACGACATTGTCAGCTGTCATACCAGGCAAATCCCTGCGCGCTTCGTCGAATCTGGGACATTCGAAGACGACGTGCTCTGGTGTCTCTTCTTCGTTTCCGCACTCTGGACAGAGAGGCGAAGGTGCGTGACCAAACCGATGCAGATATTTCCGGAAGCAGCCGTGCCCGGACAGGAAATGCGTCAGATGAAAGTTCACCTCTCCATGCTTCCTGTTCACCCACTCAGATACATTCGGGATGAGCCGTTGGGTTCACCTTCCATTTCCCGCATTGTCCCACTCTTGCTGCCACTTAGACAACGAATCCGTTCTAACGATGATCCGCACGTTCCTCGTATTCCTTCGCTGATAGCAGTCCACGTCCTCGGCCAGGGTAATGCAAATGGGCATCATCCCAGCGATAACGCATACTGCTTCCGATGAAATCGTACGATAGGCGCTTGCGACCCGCATGGCCATTAGTCGGAACACTCTGTTCAGCTTCCCTCGGTTACACTGTGTTTTCAGCGCTGCGGCCCAGGCCGGAACTGCATATCTCAGGGTTGAGGTTGCAACGCTAGCCAGAAGGCGTCTCTTGCTGCTTCTCAGTCCGCCGACGTTTGGCATAATCGTAGCAATCGCGTTGACAGCCTTCGACGCCCTTTCGCAGGCGTAATCGACATGTGCGTTAAAATTTAAACGGTCGTCGACCATCACCCCCAGGTGCTTCAGCGTACGCTTCGACGCAATTTCGTATTCTCCGACGTTGATGTTTACTGATTGAACGGCTTTCCGGTTGCTCACTAGCACTACTTCCGTTTTATGATGAGCCAACTGTAGTTTAGCTCCCGTCATCCACGCTTCAACGGTGTCCAACGCCTCCGCCGTCAACATCTCGACCTCTTCTAGCGTCTCGCCGGTTACCGTAAGAACGACATCGTCCGCGAATCCAACGATTTCAACTCCACTGGGCAGCTGCAATGTTAGTACTCCATCGTACATCGCGTTCCAGAGCGTAGGACCTAAAATGGAACCTTGTGGCACCCCTGCCGTAATCGTGGTTGATTTTTGGCCCAACTCCGTTTCGTACACCAGCACTCTGTTCTGGAAGTAACTTTTCAGTATTCTGCACAAGTAACTAGGAACACGCATCCTGTGTAGTGCTACAGCGATAGCCTCCCAGCTAGCACTATTGAAAGCGTTTTTCACGTCGATTGTTACTACCGCGCAAAACCGTTTTCCTCTCCTCTTTTGCGTGGCTGCCTTCTCTGCACTATGGACGACTGTCCGGATTGCATCCACCGTTGAGATACCCTTTCGGAACCCGAATTGCTTCCTCGATAGACCATTCACGCTCTCCGTGCAATGTGTGAGCCTGTTAAGGATTATCCTTTCCAATAGCTTCCCGAAGGTATCCAACAAACACGATGCTGGGTCCCCTGGCTGCTTCCCCGGTTTCGGCAGTAAGACCAACTTCTGGATCTTCCATCTATCTGGAAAATAGCCTTCATCAAAGCATTTTTGTAATACTATCCTGAACATGTCAGGGAACATGTTGGATCCGCGCGTAGGAAAGCCGCGCGAGCTTCGTTCTTCTCTCTCCGTTCTTCTCTCACACACGAGTCTCCGTTCTTCTCTCTCGCGTGCGTGTGTGTGTGTGTGTGTGTGTGTGTGTGTGTGTGTGTGTGTGTGTGTGTGTGTGTGTGTGTGTGTGTGTGTGTGTGTGTGTGTGTGTGTGTGTGTGTGTGTGTGTGTGTGTGTGTGTGTGTGTGTGTGTGTGTGTGTGTGTGTGTGTGTGTGTGTGTGTGTGTATGTGTTTTTTTTTCCTCCCAACCTCCCCAGCAGAGAAAACCGATTGGAGAAACTCTGCTACACCTAGATGCCTCGATCCCCCTGGTACCACTGATGCGACTGCTTCAGGGAGGGCAATGCGCTCATGCGCTTTTCTGTTATAGTGCTCATGCACTTTTTGTCGCTTCTAAACTGTGCTCCTCGTCTGTGCACTTACTCTTCAAGCGATCCCAGCTTGCTGATCGTTCCTCCACTTCCTCTGCAACTCCGTCAGCATTTTTGTGACTGCCCTGCTGATCGCATTCCACGTCTCTTCAGTGCGGCACATCTCGTCGACAACGTTGTCCACGCTTAATGCCGGCATCGATCTTCTTACTTCCTCGAATCTGGGGCAGATGAACACTACGTGCTCCGGTGTCTCCTCCACGTTCTCGCACTCCGGGCAGAAGGGCGAAGCGGCATGGCCAAACCGATGTAGGTACTGCCTGAAGCAGCCGTGACCAGACAAAAACTGGGTTAGGTGAAAGTTCACTTCTCCGTGCTTCCTGTTCACCCAAGTCGACACATCAGGGATGAGCCGATGGGTCCATCTCCCTTTCTCCGTGGAATCCCATTCCTGTTGCCACTTTGTCATTGAGGCCGTTCGCACCAACGATCTCACTTGGCTGGTCCTCCTCCGCTCGTAGCACTCGATGTCCTCCTCCAAGGTGATGCAGATCGGGATCATCCCTGCAATCACACAAACTGCCTCCGACGATATTGTTCTATACGCGCTCGCTACTCGCATGGCCATGAGCCGGAACGCGCTGTTTAGCTTCACCCGATTTCGCTTTGTTTTCAGCGCCGCACCCCAGGCTGGGACTCCGTACCGCAGTATCGAAGATGACACGCTAGCTAGCAACCGCCTCTTGCTGCTTCTCGGACCACCGGTGTTTGGCATAATCCTCGACAGTGCATTAATCGCCTTCGCCGCCTTCTCACAGGCATAGTCTACGTGGCTGTTAAAGTTTAGCCGATCGTCGATCATCACACCCAGGTGCTTCAGCTCTCGCTTCGACGCTACTACGTGTTCTCCGACGGAGATTTCCACTCGCTGCACTGCCTTGCAGTTGCTCACCAAAAGTACCTCCGTTTTGTGGTGGGCTATCTTAAGCTTGACTCCATCCATCCAGTTTTCGATGATGCCGATCGATTCTGCCGCCAACATTTCCACCTCTTCCGGTGTCTCGCCTATTACTGATAAGACGATATCGTCCGCGAAACCCACGAGCACGACGCCTGTGGGTAGCTGCAACGTAAGCACTCCGTTGTACATAGCGTTCCACAGCGTTGGCCCGAGGATGGAGCCTTGTGGAACTCCCGCCGTCACTTTCATCCTCCTCTGTCCAGCTTCGGTGTCGTACACCAAGACTCTGTTCTGGAAGTAACTTTTCAAGATCTGACACAAGTAGTCTGGAACCCGCATTCTATGCAGTGCCACGGCGATGGCCTCCCAGCTGGCGCTATTGAACGCGTTCTTGACGTCGATTGTGATTACGGCGCAATGCCGGTTTCCTCTCCTCTTCTGTTTGGACGCCTTGTCGGCCTTCTCCAGAACCGTCCGGATAGCATCCACCGTCGACTTTTCCTTCCGGAATCCAAACTGCAGCTGTGACAGTCCACGTTCTCCTTCTGTGAACGGCACCACCCTGTTAAGGATGACCTTCTCCAGCAGCTTCCCAAGTGTGTCCAACAGGCATATCGGTCTAAACGATGCTGGATCCCCCGGCGGTTTTCCTGGCTTCGGCAGTAAAACCAGTTTCTGCACCTTCCATATGTCTGGGAAGTGGCCTTCTTCCAAACATTTCTGCATCACTGTCCTGAACATGTCGGGGTAAGCTAGGACCGCCGATTTTAACGCCACATTGGGGATCCCGTCCGGACCCGGGGCTTTGTTGCCTTTTAGTTTTTTCGCTACTGCCTCTAGCTCGGCATTGGAGACCTGTTGAGCTTCCGCACTTGCTTGTTCCTCCTCACCATACGGTGTTGGTGGCCACGTCGTTGGGTCGTGCTTCGGAAAGAGACCCTCCACGATTACCTTCAGCTTGTCTGGACACATTTCTGCTGGCGTCGCTGGACCTTTAATCTTTGCCATCACGACTCGGTACGCGTCACCCCAGGGGTTTGCGTCGGCCTCTCGGCATAGCTCCTTGTGACAGTTTGACTTGCTCACGATTATCTCCTTTTTAAATGCGGCTCTGGCTTCCTGGAACGCTAACTTCCGCTCCTCCCTATCCGGGGGGTTTCTTGCTCTCTGGTAGAGTCTTCTGGCTCTTAGACAGGCAGCACGGAGGGTGCCGAGTCTCTCGTTCCACCAATGTGCAGGACGTCGTCTGTACCTAGGCTCCCGTTTTCTTGGCATTGTAGTGTCGCATGCCCTTGTAATCACTCTTGTCAGCTCTACCGCATCTAGATCTGGGGTGTCGCTGTCCGCACGGAGTGCCTCGACGAAGAGGTCCCTGTCGAAGGCTTTAGTCTTCCACTTTCGCTCGCATGTTCTGTTTCTCTGCATGGCCGTAGGGTTCCGTTGGCCAACGCTGTAGCAGATCGCCTGGTGATCACTGTGGGTGTACTCTTCGCTCACTTTCCAGTTCATGGTGCGTGCTAGCGATGGACTGCAGAAGGTAATGTCGATGATCGACTCCCGCCCGTCTTTCCTGAATGTGCTTACGGTGCCAACGTTGCACAGTTGTACCTCCAACCTCGCTAGTGCTTCTAGCAGGCTGTAACCTCTTGCGTTGGTTAGCTTGCTACCCCACTCCACGGCCCACGCATTGAAGTCTCCGCCGATCAGTACTGGCCTACGTCCAACCAGCTTGTCGGCTAACTCCTCCAGCATCCGGTCGAATTTCTCCGCTGTCCACCTTGGGGGTGCATAGCAGCTGCATATGAAGATACCGTTGATTTTGGCGATTACGAAACCTTCGTACGTGCTTGCAATCACTTCCTGAATAGGAAATCTTCCCATCACTTGTATAGCAGCCGTTCCCGTGCTATCTGCCACCCAGTTGTTGTTACCGAGGGGAACTCGGTACGGCTCTGCAATAATCGCAACATCGCACTTTGCTTCCGTTGTTGACTGCCTCAACAGTTGCTGTGCGGTATCACAATGATTCAGGTTGATCTGCATTATCTCCATTACTGTTGGCCTGCGATCGCCTTCTTATATGCAGGGCACTTGTATCCACCCGTCGAATGGACGTTTCCTTCTTCCGCTGTGCAAAGCATGCACTTTGGCGCTTGCGAGCAGTCCTTCGCAAAGTGTCCCTTCTCACCGCATTTTCTGCATTGTTCAGATCTGTCTGGGCCTTTGCAGTTGGCCGACATGTGTCCAAAGCCCATGCACTTGAAGCATCTCAACACCCGTTTGCGGTCGCTCTTTGCTATTCGGGCAGCGACCCTCAGCGGGCACACCGAACACCCAACTCGTACCTTGAATACCTTCAACAATTTGCTAGCCGCAGGCACCGACAGTCGAATCATCGCTGTTTGTGTGCCTTGGTACCCCTTCGTCAGACGGATCGTTAGAACCTCTTCTCCCAATTCGCATTGCGTCTTCAGTTCACGACCAAGCTCCTCCACTGTTGTGATCTCGTCCAGGTATCGGCATTCGATCGTTGCTTCCTGGCACAAAGCTCTCACGTTCCCACCATCCCCGACGAGGTCGCCCAATGATTTGGCGAACTGCTCTCGGTAGGCAGAACTTTTAATCGCCGGATCCTTCTTCAGCTCAAAGAGCATATCTCCTTGCTGAGTGCGCCTGGTTCTCACCACGTTCTCACCCAGTTCCTTCAACTCCGGATCCTCTCGGACTTTCTTGAGGATTGCTGCGTACGACTGTTGGTCGTTTGCCTTGACCAGCAGGGCGTCTCCCATGTGTCTCTCTCGATGGGGCAGACGGCGTTCTTGGCTGTTCTCTTTGGATCTCCTTTCGTCTCGGGCCGGCTTTCTACCTTTTTCGATCCGATTATTCCCTTTCGTTTCCTCCTTTTTGGGCGGATTTTTCTTCTTCTCCTTGCGATTTTTGACGACGTTCCAATCGCTGTTGGCTCTCTCGTCGCTCAACTCCTCGCTACCTTGAACATTCTTTGTCTTCTTCGGGCGTTCCTCCTCGCCTGGTGTTTCTCTATCCCGCTTGTTCGAGTTCTTATTTCTGCGTCCTTTCGGCGTCTCCTGTAACTCCGCTGATGCTTCCACCGCCGCAATCTGCTCCAAAGCCAGCTTCAAAGCCTTTTCAGCAGTCTCAGCTCTCTTACGCAACGCTGTGTGCTCGCGGTCAGCTTCCAACACGGCATACCTGAGGCTCGACACCCTTTGCTTAATCTCAGTGTGCACGTTGTTACGGCCTTTTACGTATTCGTGCAGCTCGATGACCTTCCTGTTCAACTCCACCATTGACACCTTGGGCCTCGCAAGTTGTAGGCCTTCTTGAGTGGTGCTGCTGCTCGGTGTAGACACCGGGGGCCCTCCTTTAGTGCTACCGCTTGGTGTGGACATTTGACTCGTTACCCCTTTTGCTCCGAAGAGTCCATGTTGCCCACCTCGTGGCGTGCTGCTGTTATCCGTTGCCGCGATACTAAAAGTTTCTACCGGCGAACGTGTCAACCTACTGCTCCTTATGAATGCGCTCGCATCCTTATCATCTGCTACCTCCGTTGTTGTGTAATTGTTGTTCTTCTCCATCTGGTTGGGTCCCCCCTCCAAGCCGCTATCTTCGCCTGTCGTAAGTAGTTGCCGTCGTGATCCCATGGTGATCTTTGCAAGCAGTGAGGCCATGCTAGGGTTGACACGGTCCTTTATGGGGAACCGTGTTCAGAGCCAGATCGGCACTAGTCAGGAATGTTCAACTGAGCCTACTTCCACCGGCTAAGGTGGCGAGTTCGGAACGTACTTGGAGCCCTGTCAAGGTTTTAACGGGACGGGGGCAACCATACCATTAGCCCACTCGCCGTTTCGGAAAGGTGTCACCCATTCTTACTAGGGTAATGGAATAGTACGGTTGTCAGCTCTGTAGCGTTTGGTAGTATACACGTATTCCTTGCTCGTGTCCATGTCCATGTGCTGCCAGTTTGCCATAATTAGGGTCTTACTGGCGTCGATCCTAATGTGCCGGTTGGCACGCCGGGTGTTTGGGCTAAGGCACTTTGGAAGCGGTACCAGGTCGCTTGTACGGAGTTGCTTGCAGATGTGTGGCTTTTTATGGGAATCCAACAGAGCCCACTGTTGAACCCCCGCCACATCCTAGGCATCCTCCTCTTGAGCTGTCTGGAGACCAGAAGCCCGGTCACTCCCCGAAGGAAGCGCCAAAGGTGGTAATTCACACGGGTGTGTGAACGGTTTTCGCTTCGGGAAGACTCCCAAGCTTCCACCCGACTCGCAGAAGGGGGGGTTCGTCAGGCCCCTGGACTCCTGTCCCTGCTGCCCTTCGTGTGTGTGTGTGTGTGTGTGTGTGTGTGTGTGTGTGTGTGTGTGTGTGTGTGTGTGTGTGTGTGTGTGTGTGTGTGTGTGTGTGTGTGTGTGTGTGTGTGTGTGTGTGTGTGTGTGTGTGTGTGTGTGTGTGTGTGTGTGTGTGTGTGTGTGTGTGTGTGTGTGTGTGTGTGTGTGTGTGTGTGTGTGTGTGTGTGTGTGTGTGTGTGTGTGTGTGTGTGTGTGTGTGTGTGTGTGTGTGTGTGTGTGTGTGTTTTTTTTTTTTTTTTTTCCTTCTAAACCATAGGGGGATAAATCTGCTCATCAGACACCCTAACAGGAAGGTTAGGGTAGTGTGGGGATGAGGCCGTCTTCTACAATGCCGGTAGAAGCCAGCACTACTCTCTCCTCGACCCACTAAAACACATTCCTATGGTCGCCAAACCCTACGTCTCTCCGGAACCACCAAGAAGGTATTGCTTCAGAGAGGGGCTAGTGCATATCGCACCCTCAAGGTTAGCTGCCGTAGCCTAGCAGCAACGAACATCGATGACTCGCACTGGAGAGTCCATCACGATAGCATGCTGGCGCTTAGCCAGTTTCCCGAGTGGTCCTCGCCACTCCCTTTGTCCACGGAAGGCGGGCAGGGTCAACCCCGCCCGCGCCCTACTGCTGAGCGGACATCAAGAACTGATGCCCACATGCAACCCGATCTGACCTGCTGAAGGCAAGGGTATCACTACCCTTCAGGCCTTATCAGCTGCATCCGTAGGTTGCAGACAGCAGGGTCTCACCTACCCCGACCCTTGCCGGGGACCCCTTTCCAACCACGGGCTCAGATCCAACCCAGTAGACTGACGCCACGACAGCACCGCTACCGGGACTTCCTCTCCGCGGCCACTTAATCGCTGTAAGGGTCGATCTCGACCGCAGGGCACCGGTATGACCTACGAAGCCGACTTCGAACCCCTGGACCACCTCTTGTACTGCATCTGGACTAGCCATTCTCCGAGTCCACGCGCCACCTCCTCTGTAGCTCCCAGACGATATGGGTGATTACCGTTGAAACGGCATTCCAGCTAATCTCATCCCTACACATTCTCTGGACCAAGTTGTCCGGAGTTGTGTCCTCCCCGCATGTGGCAAGCATGCGGTCACGCATTGTGCGAAAACGCGGGCACACGAACAACACGTGTTCCGCCGTTTCCTCTAAACCATTGCACACTGGGCATTCGGGAGAATCCGCATGCCCGAAACGGTGTAGATACTGTCGGAAGCAACCATGACCTGTAAGGACCTGTGTCAGGTGGAATGAAACTTCCCCATGGCGCCTATTAATCCAACTATCTACCCTCGGTATCAACCTATGGGTCCACCTTCCTTTGGTGGAACTGTCCCACGCGCGCTGCCATTTGACCATAGAGGCCATCCTGACAGTCTTGCGTATGCCTCTTGTGCCGCGCATTTCGAAGCACTCCATATCCTCACTGATAAGAATGCTGATGGGCACCATACCAGTAATGACACAGAGAGCGTCGTGTGACACGGTACGGTACGCGCTTGCAACCCTCAGACACATAAGCCTGTAAGTACTTTCCAGCTTCCGTCGGTAGCATTCAGTACTTAGCGCGGTACCCCACGCCGGGCCGCCATACCTAAGTATGGACGTAGCAACACTAGCCAGAAGCTTGCGCTTACTGGCGTACACCGCTGAGCTATTGGACATCATCCGGAACAGTGCCGCAATAGCTGTAGAGGCTCTTTTACAGGCATAATCGACGTGGCTACCGAAGGTAAGCTTATCGTCGATCATCACGCCCAAGTGCTTGACAGAGCGCTTCGACAGGATAGTGCACTCTCCTACACTGATCTCCGTCTGCTGCGCCGACTGCATGTTGTTAACAACCGTCACCTCTGTCTTGTGGTGAGCCAGCTCCAGTTTTCTGGACCGCATCCACGCCTCCACAACCTTGATCGAGTGGTCGGTAGTCAACTTCACCTCCTCGATCGTTTCACCGTAGACTTCGAGCGTAATATCGTCGGCAAATCCGACAATCACCACTCCCACTGGGTACTCTAACCTCAACACCTCGTCGTACATGACATTCCATAACACCGGACCCAGGATGGAACCTTGCGGGACTCCTGAGGTTATGTGAAAGCACTTCCGACCCACCTCCGTGTCGTATACTAGTACGCGATTCTGGAAGTAGCTTCCGAGAATCTTGTACAAGTACTCCGGTATCCCCAGACGCAAGAGCGCATCAGCAATAGCAGCCCAACTGGCGCTATTAAATGCATTCCTTACATCCAGAGTCACTACCCCGCAAAAGCGAATTCCCCTCCTCTTAGGCTCGAGTGCTTTCTCGGCGGTTTTTGTAACCGACAAGATAGCGTCTACGGTGGACCTCCCCTTCCGGAAGCCATACTGGTTGCTCGAGAGACCATTTACGCCCTCAGTGAACTTCAACATTCTATTGAGGATGATCTTTTCGAGCACCTTCCCCGCCGTGTCAATCAAGCATATTGGTCTATATGCCGACGGGTCTCCGGGTGGTTTACCCGCCTTTGGCAATAGTACCAGGCTCTGCCTCTTCCAAGCTTCTGGGAAAACTCCCTCGTCCAGGCATTTCTGCATAGCAGACCTGAACATCTCGGGAGCTTCTGCAATAGCTACTTTTAAGGCCAGGTTCGGAACTCCGTCCGGACCTGGGGCCTTACCTACGCTAAGGGACTTAGCTATCCCCGCAAGTTCCACATCGGTGACCCTTTCCTCATCGCCAGCCCCAGTCCCCGGCTGTCCTACGAAAGGAGGCCAAGGACTAGGATCATGACGCGGAAAAAGTCCTCCAATGATCCCCTCCAACATCTCTGGAGATTGCTCTGTAGGAGCCATCACACCTCTCGTCTTGGCCATAACGATCCTGTAGGCATCACCCCACGGGGTCGTATTGGCACTCTGACAGAGACCCTCAAAGCAGGCCTTCTTGCTTGCTCTTATCTCGGTCTTGAGCGCGGCTTTTGCAGCGGCGAACACCACCCGCCGTTCGTTTCGCTCTTCCTCTGATCGTGCTCGCTGCATCCGCCGCCTAGCCCGTAGGCAGGCGCGGCGCAGGTCCGCAATCGCGTCGGTCCACCAGTAAGCCGGTGGCCTCCCATTTCTAGGGTGGACTCTCCTAGGCATGGTCGCATCACACGCACGTGAGAGCACCGCTACCAGCTCGTCGCCGTCTAAACCGAGTAAGTTTCGCTCACGGCGGAGCGCTTCCCTAAATACCTCTTCGTCGAAGTATGATGTCTTCCACCTACGAGGGCTTGGCCTTGGCCTAGCCGCCTCTTCTTCTATCCGCTGTCTGCTGTTGTTGTAGTCGTGTGTGTGTGTGTGTGTGTGTGTGTGTGTGTGTGTGTGTGTGTGTGTGTGTGTGTGTGTGTGTGTGTGTTTTTTTTTCCTCCCAACCTCCCCAGCAGAGAAAACCGATTGGAAAAACTCTGCTACACCTTGATGCCTCGATCCCCCTGGTACCACTGATATGCGACTGCTTCAGGGGGGGCAATGCGCTCATGCGCTCTTCTGCTACTGTGCTCATGCACTTTTTGTCGCTCCTAATCTATACTCATACACGTCTAGTATTTTGCTTACTCCGGTTGGTGTTGGCTCGCCATTAAGCGGACAACATGCTTAGTTTCAAATTTGTTATTCTACACGTTCTAATGTTAGTACCTAACATCGCCATTCAGCGACACATAGGTACAACATACACACAATTTGTTATTCTAATACCACGCAAGGCATTCGGATCCTACTAACTTGCTCCGAACGGTGTCCTCCCCGTGCCGCCGTTGCGCCATTTAGCACTCCAGCTTTCCGCGCACGACTCGTGTAGTCCCCGACGGTGGATCTACCCTACGCCGACAAAGAGTTCCCCGGCAGTGGAACATCTTCCGAAACCGTTTCTTCCCAGACAGGTGCCGAGGTCTCTCCTGCGATTCCGGTTGGAGACTGGCTTCCGGTTCACAGGCGCCCCGACGACCAAATTCCGGTGCTTCTTCGCGATAGACTCGGTCTAGTCCCCGGCGGTGGCCCTAGCCTACTCCGACGGAGAAAAACCCCGGCGGTGGAAGTTCTCCCGATACCGATGTTTCTATCCCGACCAGTAAGGTGCCGAAGTCGGTCCGGCGATTCCGGTTGGTGGTGGACTTCCGGTTCACCGGCGCTCCGACGACCAAAAACCGGTGCCACGTTACGGACGACTCAGTCATGTCCCCGGCGGTGGATCATGCCTACCCGGATCGCGTTCCGCCATTCTCTGGTCTTCGCGCCACTTCCTCTGCAGCGCGGACAGCATCCTCGTTACTGCTCTGTCGACAGCGTTCCACGTGTTTTCATCGCGACACATCTCTTCGACAATGTTGTCGACTGTCACTCCGCCCAGCAAGACGCGAATTTCTTCGAACCTGGGGCATTCGAAAACGACATGTTCCGGTGACTCCTCCACGTTAACACACTCCGGGCAAAAGGGCGAAAGAGCATGCCCAAACCGGTGCAGGTACTTCCTGAAGCAGCCATGGCCGGACAGGAACTGCGTCAGATGGAAGTTCACCTCCCCATGCTTCCTATTCACCCACGCTGACACGCTAGGGATAAGCCGGTGAGTCCACCTGCCATTCGCCGAATTGTCCCACTCTTGCTGCCATTTAGCCAACGAGTTCGCTCTGACGATATCTCTTACGCTCCTGGTACTTCTGCGTTGGTAGCATTCCACGTCTTCGGCGATGGTGATGCAAATGGGCATCATTCCCGCGATAACACATACTGCCTCCGTCGAAATGGTTCTGTACGCGCTGGCGACCCGAGTGGCCATGAGTCGGAATGCGCTGTCTAGCGCTCTTCGATTCCGCTTCGTACTCAGTGCTTCAGCCCATGCTGGGGCACCATACCTGAGTATTGAGCCTGCTACGCTCGCCAGAAGACGCCTCTTACTACTTCGTGGTCCCCCGACGTTCGGCATGATCGTCGCTATAGCATTGACAGCCTTCGCTGCCTTTCCGCAGGCGTAGTCAACGTGCTCCTTGAAGTTAAGTCGATCATCGACCATCACTCCTAGATGCTTCAAAGCTCGTTTCGATGTGATAACATGCTCTCCGACTACGATCTCCATCGTTTGGACTGCTTTACAGTTGCTGACCAGAAGCACCTCCGTTTTGTGATGGGCAATCTGTAGCTTGACCCCAGTCATCCATCTTTCAACAGTGGACATTGATTCCGTCGCCAGCATTTCAACTTCTTCAAGAGTCTCTCCCATTACCGTCAACACGACGTCGTCTGCGAAGCCCACAATGACGACTCCTTTGGGAAGTTTTAACGACAGTACGCCGTTGTACATGGCATTCCAGAGTGTTGGGCCTAGTATGGACCCTTGTGGAACACCTGCCGTTACTTCTATAGACCTCTGCCCTTCGTTGGTCTCGTACACCAGTACCCTGTTCTGGAAGTAGCTCCGTAAAATCTGGCACAGATAATCGGGAACCCGCATACTGTGTAGCGCTACGGCGATAGCCTCCCAGCTGGCACTATTAAACGCATTTTTGACGTCTATCGTTACCACAGCGCAGAATCGATCACCTCTCCGTTTTTTCTTGGACGCCTTCTGGGCATTCTCGATGACTACCCGAATCGCATCCACCGTCGATTTTCCCTTACGGAATCCGAATTGCATCGCTGACAGTCCCCTCTCACTTTCGACGTATTCTGTCAACCTGTTAAGGATGACCTTCTCTAACAGTTTTCCTAGGGTATCCAGCAGGCAGATCGGTCTATACGATCCTGGGTCCCCCGGCGGCTTTCCTGGTTTCGGTAGAAGCACCAACTTTTGAACCTTCCAACCGTTTGGGAAGTGGCCTTCATCCAGGCATTTTTGGAGCACCATCCTGATCATGTCCGGAAACGCCAATATCGCCGTTCTAACTGCTACGTTCGGGATCCCATCCGGACCGGGAGCTTTCCCGATCTTGAGCCCCTTCGCAATTACCAGCAACTCTGCATTGGATATCCGAGCACCTTCGTTGGGTTCTTCTGCATTCTCTGCGTATGGTGTGGGAGGCCAAAACGTTGGGCCATGGTGCGGGAAAAGACCTTCCACGATCCTCCTTAGTTTGTCCGGGCACATTTCCACGGGTACTGCTGGACCTTTGAGCTTCGATACCACGATTCGGTACGCGTTGCCCCAGGGGTTGGCGTCGGCTTCTCGACACAACTCTTTGTAGCAGTTCGACTTACTCAGCCTTATCTCGCGTTTAAGAGCGGCTCGAGCTCCCCGAAAAACGGTTCGCCTTGCTTCTCTCTCAGCTTCATTTCTGGCCCTCTGGAAGCGTCTCCTAGCACGGAGGCAAGCAGCACGGAGGGTACTGATCGTCGCGTTCCACCAATACGCTGGCCGTCTTCTGTTTCTGGGCTCTATCTTCCTCGGCATTGCTATGTCGCATGCCGTAACAATCGCTTCCGTTAGTTCACCTGCATCAAGGGTTGCACCGCCGTATGGCCGCAGCGCCTCGACAAAGACTTCCTTGTCGAACTCTTTTGTCTTCCACCTTCGTTCGCATGTTCGCGTTCTCCTCGTCGAAGTAGAGGCTCGCCGGCCAATACTGTAGAGGATCGCCTGGTGATCACTGTTGGAATATTCCTCGCTGACTCTCCAGTTCATGTCTTCCGTAAGCGACGGACTACAGAACGTAACATCGATGATGGATTCACGGCCGTCTCTGCGGAATGTGCTGGCCATACCATCGTTGCAAAGCCTCACATCCAGCTTCGCCAGGGCTTCCAGTAGGCTGTACCCCCTAGCATTGGTGAGCCTACTACCCCATTCCACGGCCCAGGCGTTGAAATCTCCTCCGATGACTACCGGCTTCCGCCCGACCAGCGTGTCCGTGAGTGCATCCAACATCCTGTTGTACTCTTCATCTGACCACCTTGGAGGTGCATAGCAACTGCAAACGAAGACTCCATTAATTTTGGCAACCACAAAGCCTTCGTACGAACACTCGATCACTTCTTCAATGGGGAATCTACCCATCACCTGTATGGCCGCTATCTGGGATCTGTCCGTCACCCAATTGCCGTTCTCAGGGGGCACCCGATACGGCTCTGCGATGATTGCAACATCGCACTTAGTCTCTGTTGTCGACTGCCACAACAGTTGCTGTGCGACGTCGCAGTGATTGAGGTTGATTTGGGTTATCTCAATCATTGTTGACCTGCCATCGCCTTTTTATAGGCCGGGCACATAAAGCCTCCCGTCTTATGGTCGTTTCCGTCCTCCGGCTTACACAGCATGCACTTGGGTTGGCTCGTGCAGTCCCGAGCAACGTGGCCGTTTCCACCGCAACTCCAGCATCGTCCGGACCTGTCGGGGCCCTTGCAATTTCTCGCCTGATGACCAAATTCCATGCATTTAAAGCATCGCTCCATTTGTTTGGTGGCTCGGGGAGCCAGTCGCAACGAGCACTCCGCCCATCGAATTTTTACCTTGCCAGTTGCTACCAGCTTATTGGCAATATCCACAGGCAATCGGATTGCCGCCGTCTGAGTGCCTCCATACGACTTCCTTATCCGAATCACCATCGGTCCTTCGACGTTGCACTGCTCCTTCAATGCGCGTTTCAGATCATCTTCTGTCGTGATCTCGTCCAGATCCTTGACTTCAACCACCGCTTCCTGTGATAAGGCTCTCACATTGGCCTCGTTCTCCAGCGATTTGGCAACGAGCTCCCTGAACGCCGAGCTCTTAACCGTCGGATCCTTCTTGAGCTCGAACAGCATCTCTCCTTTTTGGGTGCGTCTGGTCTTCACTACGTTTTCGCCCAACACCTTCAACTCCGGGTCCTCCTGCAGTTTCCTAAGCAGAGCAGCGTACGTCGTCTTGTCCTTCGCCTCAACGATCAATGCATCGCCCTTCTTCCTCTCCCTAGGAGGCCGCTGGGTTTCTTTCTTCTTCTGTTCCTTCTTCTTTTCTTCCTTCTTCTTATCTTCTTTCTCCTTTCGCTTTTTCTTCTTCTTCGCCTGCTGGTTCTCCACAGTGCGCCATCCATCATCACTCCGATTGCTGGCACGCTCCCGTTCGCTTCTCTGTTTCTTCGGGACTTCCTCTTCTCCTGGCGTGTCCCTGCCTCGTTTCTCTGAGCGAGTACTCCGGTGGCTCCTCGGCGTCTCCATGTTTTCAGCCGTAGGTCTATCCGTGGCTTCCGCCAGAGACTTCTCGGCTGTTTCCACTCTCAGCTTGAGCGCCTTCTGATCGCGTTCCGCAACTGTAACGGCAGACTTGATGCTCGTCACTAGTTGCTTGATCTTCAGGTGAACGTTGTGCTTGTCTTTGACAAACTCGTACAACTCGTTCACCCTTCTCCTCACTTCGAACAAGCTCGACTCTTGAGCTGTGCCGCTGTTCGAGTTCGGTGTAAGCACTCGCTGATTCAGGAATGCTAGCTCCCGTTGGCTTCCTTGAGGCTCGCTCCGTATCGCGCTACTACTCGTTCTCGCAGCAGTTTCCAGCGGCGTCACTGGTGATCGCTGCATCATTCCACTTCTTCTGAACGCGTCCGCGTTCTCTCCAACTACTTCGGTACCTACTTGATGTCTCCATTCTATTGGGTACCCCCTCCGAGCCGCTATCTCCACCTGCTGTACGTAGTCGCTTTCGTGATCTCTTGGTTGTCTATGAATCAGGGAGGCCAAGCGAGGGTTGAACACGTACCTTCATGGGGTCCGTGTCCAGAGCCAGATCAGCGCAAGTCGGGAGTGTTACATCCGAGCCTAGTACCCATAAAAAATGATGGACAGATGAAGAACGTATCCGGAGGCCTGCCAAGGTTTTACCGGGACGGAGGCAGACGCACCATTAGCCCGCTCGCCGTTTCAAGTAGGTGTCACCCTTCCTTACTCAGGGAGCAGAATGGCACGAATGTCAGCCCATCGTCGTCATCCTATCCGTAATCCGTAGTCCGTTGTCGTTTGCGTTGACCAGTATGCCATAATCAGGATGTTACTGGCATCGATCCTGATGTGCCGGTTGGCACTCCGAGTATTTGGGCTAAGGCCAAGGAGTGTGTGTGTGTGTGTGTGTGTGTGTGTGTGTGTGTGTGTGTGTGTGTGTGTTTTTTTTTTTTATTCTAGGAGTCCAAAAATCTTCTAAAGACGCTGTGTGGGATTCGAATGTGCGCCTACCCACTAAAAACACTCTCCTAGTTCACCTCCACCTTAAATTCCCCTCCGGTACCACCATGCAGTATTTCTTCGGAGGGGAGGCGTTATGTGCCTTGTGCACCATCACCAATTTATTATTCTAGTCTTCGTACTGAGCCTTTTGGCTCCCGTGCAATTTGTTATTCTATTTCGATTAAACATTCGACATTTAGCGACCTTCTTGTGTGTTAGCCACATTTACCATGCCACATGCCGAGCCATTTGGCTCCAGTTAGTAATGTGTTAGTACCTAGGTTAGTACTAATTAAGCCGCCATTTAGCGACTAATTTCGGTTACTAACACTCCTCATGCTATTCTCTACTCCGCAATACAGATTTCTAACATGTACGACACGACGACACGTGATACTCGGCTAGCCCCCGGCCGACTCCGTCGGAGAGTTCTCCGGCGAAGGAATACCTCCCGAAACCGTTCGTTGTTCCTCCCGCCAACTTCGCTGTAGTGCCGACATGATCTGAACTACAGTCCTATTCACCGCGTTCCATTTTTCTTCCTCGCTGCACATACGCTCGACGATATTGTCCACATTTACGTCGGCGCCGACAATTGCTGCCATTTCTCCTCGCAGGCGCGTGAACCTTGGGCAACTGAAGATAACATGTTCCGGTGTTTCTTCCGTGTCCCGACACTCATTACATATCGGCGACCGGACATGGCCGAATCTGTTCAGATACTGCTTAAAGCACCCATGACCGGACAAAAACTGAGTCATGTGAAAGTTGACCTCTCCGTGTGCTCTGGTGATCCACATCGACAAGTTGGGAATTAGACGATGGGTCCACCTGCCATTCACAGCGTTATCCCACTGCTGCTGCCACTTGGATAGTGTACTGGCTCGCGCTCTCTTCCGAGCTCCTCCTGTGCCACGGTCCCTGTAGCATTCGCTATCTTCTTCCAGTAGAAGGCAGATAGGGATCATCCCGGCTATCACACACACGGCGTCTGACGAAATGGTTCTGTACGCACTTGACACGCGCATCGCCATCAGTCTGAACGTACGATTAAGTTGGACGCGATTTCTTCCAGTCTTCAATGCGGTCGACCACACTGGGGCTGCGTACCTTACGGTGGACGATGATACGCTCGCTAGTAACCTCCTCTTGCTGCTGCTAATCGCAGAGTTGTTGGGCATGATCCGGGATAGTGCTGAGATCACAGCCGTGGCTTTCTTGCAGACATAGTCGACATGACTGTTGAAGTTCAGTCGATCGTCCAGCATAACTCCCAAGTGTTTGACTTCACGCTTTGAGTCGATAATGCATTCGCCAACCATCATTCGTGCATGCTGCACTGTCCTCCGGTTACTGATAATCACCAGCTCGGTCTTGTGGTGCGCTAGCGATAGCTTCTTCCTGCGCATCCACTCTTCCACTATGTCTACCGCCTCCGTGGCCAATACTTCAACCTCTTCTCGTGACTCACCGATCACTAGCAGCACCACATCGTCCGCGAAGCCAACAATCTTCACTCCTCTGGGTAGCTCCAGTTTTAGGACCTCGTCATACATAGTATTCCAGAGGGTCGGGCCCAAAATGGATCCCTGTGGAACGCCCGCAGTAATAACCACACTCCTCTGCCCGGCGTCTGTCTCGTAGGTAAGTGTGCGATTCTGGAAATAGCTTTGCAGGATCTGGCACAGATACTCAGGCACCCTCAACCTGTGTAACGAATCGGCGATTGCTACCCAGCTGGCGCTGTTGAAGGCATTTTTGACATCCAGGGTGACCACCGCGCAGTAACGGTTTCCTCTTCGCTGCTGCTTCTGCGCCGTCTCCATAGCATCCACAACAGTTCTGATGGCCTTTACTGTCGACCTGCCTTTACGGAATCCAAACTGCATCTCTGACAGACCGGTCTCGCACTCCGTGAACTTCGTTAGCCTGTTCAGGATCACTCTTTCCAGCAATTTGCCAACAGTATCCAACAGGCATATCGGCCGGTATGCTGATGGGTCTCCGGGAGGTTTACCTGGCTTGGGTAGCAGCACTAACTTCTGCCGTTTCCAGATGTCAGGGAAATTGCCCTCCTGTATACACTTTTGTAATGTGCTGCTGAACATATCCGGGTTCTCGTGGATTGCTGCTTTTAGGGCCACGTTTGGTATTCCGTCCGGGCCTGGGGCTCTCTCGGTTGGCAAAGCATTCGCTACCGCGGTCAACTCTTCATTAGTTACCCTGATCTCTTCGACGTAGCTTTCCTGATTGACGTACGGTGTGGGCGGCCAGATTATCGGCTCGTGCGTCGGAAACAGTGCCTCGATGATGACTTTCATCTTTTCCGGGCACCTGTCGGGTGGTACCGCAGGACCTTTTATCTTCGACATGGCTACTTTGTATGCGCTGCCCCAAGGATTCACGTTGGCCTTGTGGCAGAGTTCGTCAAGACAAGCTTTCTTGCTGAGCTTAATCGCCTTGTTTAAAGCGGCTCTTGCTGCTCTGTAAGGTAGCCTTCGTTGCTCCCTATCACCGTCATTTCTAGCCCTCTGCATCCTCCTTCTAGCTCGTAAGCACTGTGCACGCAGATCAGCAATCGTTGTGTTCCACCAATAGACGGGGTGTCGACTGTTTCTTGGGTTTCCCACCCTTGGCATTGTCGCGTCGCACGCACGGGATAGTACCGCTACCAGCTCGTCTGCACTGAGATTCAGTGAGTTGTCTTCCAGCCTTAGCGCCTCCACAAACACGTCCTTGTTGAAGTTAGATGTCTTCCACCTCCGGTCATTCAGTTGTGTTCCACTTGTCTCCAGCCGAGGCCTGCCTCCAATATGGTACCGGATGGCTTGATGGTCGCTGTGGGTGTATTCCTCACTCACTCTCCAGTTTATCGCTCTCATCAGCACAGGGCTACAAAAGGTGACGTCGATGATAGACTGCCTACCTTCCCTACGATACGTACTGGTGCTACCTACGTTGGCTATGTCTATGTCTAGCTTAGCCAGAGCCTCTAGTAGACTGCTTCCCCTTGGGGTTGTGAGACGGCTGCCCCATTCGACCGCCCAAGCGTTGAAGTCGCCGGCAATCACGACTGGTTTTCGATCGATTAGCTCCTCCGTTATTTTGTCCAACATTTGGTTAAACCGCTCTATCGTCCATCTTGGGGGTGCATAGCAGCTACACATAAAGATTCCATTGATTTTCACAATCACAAAACCCTCATCTGCGCAGTACACCACTTCTTGAACGGGATATTTTCCCGATGTCCAGACTGCTACTGTTTTCGCCCTATCTGCTGCCCAGTTTCCATCTTCGGGGGGAATTCGGTATGGCTCCGAAATAATAGCAACATCACACTTTTGTTCTACAACGGCTTGTCGCAGCAAAAGCTGTGCTGTATCGCAGTGGTTGAGGTTGACTTGAATTACCTCCACTGGGACTTAGTTCCACTCACTTGCTTGAAGGCCGGGCATCTTCGGCCACCTGTCGGGTGATTGTTGTTCTCCGCATTAGCACAGATTAGGCATTTCGGGGGCTTACTACAATCTTGAGCCTTGTGGCCTTCCTCTCCGCACCTTCTACATAGTTTGCTTCTGTCCGGCCCTTTGCAATTTCGTGCCAGGTGGCCGTACTCTTGACATTTGTAGCACACTTCCGGTTGCTGAGAGATACTCAGCGGGCACACACACCAGCCCACTTTGATCTTGCCAACTCTTAGTGCCTTGTTGGCTGCTTCGATCGGTAGTTTAATCGATGCCACCTTCGTGCCAGAGGGCCCGTTTCTTATGCGGATGGACATCTGGACTTCTCCTAGTTCACACTGCTCCTTCATGGCAAAACCTACTTCATCCTCCGATGTGACCTCGTCCAAGTCTTTGCATTGGAGGGTTGCTTCCGGGCACAGGGCTCTGACTTCGACCTTGCCGCCCATTGCTTTCTCGGTAAGCTCTTTGTAGGACGAGCTGTTGGCTTTTAAATCCCTTTTTAATTCGAGGATCATTTCCCCATTACGGGTGCGTCTGATTTTCTGCACGTTTTCCCCTAGTTCCTTAAGATCCGGATTCGTCCGCATGGTGCGTAGAACTTCCGCATACGAGTCGTCACTCGCTTTAACGATAAGAGCTTCGCCTTTGTTTCTCCTCCTGATGAACTTTCGTTTTTCGGACCTGCTTTTACTACCCGATTTCCCTTTCCTTTTGCCGACGACTTGCCATGAGGTATGGCTGCCTGCTGCTACAACATTCTCCGCTGGTGGGTGAGCACCGGTAACGGGGGCGTCCTTATGTTTCTTGGAGCCGCCCGGTCTAACATCTCCTGGCGAAGCCCTTGGCCTCTTCGGCGTGAAGAAGGGCGTAGTTTGCATCCTCTGAGGGATACTT
>NC_085138.1:206797510-206901207 GCF_035046485.1 Aedes albopictus
CTCATGGCCATCAGTCTGTGCGTGCTGCAGAGCTGAACGCGATTCCTCCTAGTTTTTGTTGCGGTCGCCCAAGCCGGACCAGCGTACCTTAGGATCGATGTGGACACGCTAGCTAGTAACCGCCTCTTGCTACTGCTGATTGCCGAGTTGTTCGGCATGATCCTCGACAATGCTGTGATCACCTTTGCTGCTTTTCCGCAGGCATAATCGACGTGGCTATTGAAATTTAACCGGTCGTCGATCATAACGCCGAGATGCTTCAATTCCCGCTTGGAGTCTATGGCATGTTCCCCGACTATGATTGCAGCCTTCTGCACCACCTTGCAGTTGCTGATCAGCACCAGCTCCGTTTTCTGGTGGGCTATGGATAGTTTCTTCCTCTGCATCCAGCTCTCAACAGCATCTACCGCCTCCGTAGCAAGTATCTCCACTGCTTCTAGGGACTCGCCAACTACCACCAACGTGATATCGTCCGCGAATCCGACGATTTTGACGCCTGTCGGTAGCTGCAGTGTCAGCACCCCGTTGTACATTGCGTTCCACAACGTCGGACCTAGGATAGACCCCTGTGGGACGCCTGCACTTATCGTGACGTTCTTTTGCCCTGCACTAGTATGGTAGCACAGAGTCCGGTTTTCGAAGTAGCTACTGAGAATCCTGCAGAGGTAATCCGGAACCTTCATCTCGTGCAGCGCTGTAGCGATGGCTTCCCAGCTTGCGCTGTTAAATGCATTCTTCACATCGATCGTGACGACGGCACAGAAGCGGTTACCCCGTCGTTTTTTCGTCCTTGCTTTGTCGGCTGTAGCAACAACCGCCTGGATAGCATCTATCGTTGACTTCCCTCTTCGGAATCCGAATTGCATCCCCGACAGACCATGCTCTCCTTCCGTGAAAGTTGTCAGCCTATTGAGGATGACTCTTTCTAGCAGCTTGCCGAGCGTATCCAGCAAGCATATCGGCCGGAATGAACCTGGTTCACCGGGTGGCTTGCCTGGTTTCGGTAGCAGTACCAGTTTTTGCCTTTTCCACTGAGACGGGAAACACCCCTCATCTAGGCAGATCTGCAGAGATGTCCGGAACATATCTGGGTTGGCCTCGACAGCTGTTCTCAACGCTATGTTGGGGATACCATCCGGGCCGGGCGCCTTCTTCGCCTTCATTTTCTTGGCCGCTGCTATCAGCTCGTCGTTGGTGATACTCACTCTCTCCTCGCCTGTATGGCCGTATGGAGTCGGTGGCCATATCGTAGGCTCGTGTTGAGGGAACAACCCTTCGACGATAACTTGCAGCTTCTCTGGGCATGTCTCAGCGGGTACCGCTGGGCCTCTGATTTTGGCCATCGCCACTCTGTATGCATCTCCCCATGGATTTGCATCAGCATCCCGGCACAACTCCTTAAAGCTTGTTTTCTTGCTCCGCTTGATCTCCTCCTTCAGAGCAGCTTTTGCGGCTCGCAGCACTACTCTACGTTCTTCTCTCTCGCCGTCGGTTCTAGCTCTTTGCATTCGTCTCCTGGCTTTGAGGCAGGCTTTCCTGAGGTCCCGAAGCGCTTCATTCCACCAGTATGCCGGACGACGTCTATGGTTCGGCTCGAACTTTCTAGGCATGGTTGTGTCGCACGCACGCACCAGCGCTGCCGTTAGCTCCTCCGGCCTTAGATTCGATCCCGGATCTTCTCTTCTGAGAGCTTCGACGAACAGCTCCTTGTTGAACTGCTTCGTCTTCCACATTCGATCGCGAGGTTGACTGCCAGTTAGTGTACTCCCTGGCCGTGATCCAATACTATACCGGACCTCCTGGTGGTCGCTGTGAGTGTATCCGTCGCAAACTCTCCAGTTCATGTTTCGCGCCAGCACGGGACTACAGAAGGTGATGTCGATTATTGATTCTCGACCATCCCTTCGGTAGGTGCTGGTGCTTCCTACGTTGGCCAAGTCCACGTCGAGCTTTGCTAGCGCTTCTAGCAGAACACGCCCTCTTGGGTTGGTGAGGCGGCTGCCCCACTCAATCGCCCAGGCATTAAAGTCACCGGCGATTACGACTGGTCTCCGGTCGGCTAGCTTGTCGGTTATCTCGTCTAGCATCTGGTTGAACCGTTCTGTAGTCCACCGAGGAGGTGCGTAGCAGCTACAAACAAAAACTCCGTTAATTTTGGCGATCACGAAGCCTTCGTTTGCCTGGTACACTACTTCCTGGATGGGATACTTCCCCATCGTCCATATAGCAGCTGTCTTCGCCTTATCTGCGATCCAGTTATCGTCTCCAGCTGGTATACGATACGGCTCAGAAAGGATAGCCACATCGCACTTCGACTCCGATACGGATTGCCACAGCAACTGTTGTGCTGTGTCGCAATGGTTGAGGTTTAGTTGAGTTACCTCCACTGCGGTTTAGTACCTCTCGCCTGCTTAAAGGCCGGACATCTAGGGCCTCCCGTCGCGTGTCTGTTGCGACTTTTGTCGACACAAAACAGACATCTTTGCTCGTTGTTGCAGTCTTGCGCCTTGTGACCTTCCTGACCGCACCACCTGCACAGCTTACTCCTGTCGATTCCTTTGCAGTTCCGCGCCAGGTGGCCGTATTCCAGACACCTGTAGCACCCTTCCGGTCGCTGGGAGAACCTCAGTGGGCAAACTGAACAACCGACTTTGATTTTGCCGATTGTCATCGCTTTGTTGGCTGCGTCTACTGGAAGCTTTATCGACGCTGCCTGCGTTCCAAACGGTCCTCTTCTCAAGCGTACCGTCATTTCCACGCCTTCCAAGTTACATTGATCCCTCATGGCGAGTCGCACTTCCTCCTCGGTGGTGATCTCGTCCAAATCCTTGCATTGGAGCGTCGCTTCGGGACACATGGCTTTCACGTGCACCTTTTCGCCCATTACTCTCTCTGTAAGCTCTTTATACGCTGAGCTTCTGTTTTTCGAGTCTCTTTTCAACTCGAAGATCATGTCTCCTGCTTGGGTTCGTCTGATCTTCTGGACGTCATCACCAAACTCCTTGAGTTGCGGATCCGTTCTCATGGCCCGCAAGACGTCGGCGTACGTGTCTTCGCTGGTTTTTACGATGACCGCTTCACCTTTCTTCCTCCTCCTGATAGGTTTTTGCGTTTTAGCGCTATCCTTTTTGTTTCTGTCCTTCCTGTTCCGGACTTCGCGCCAGGGGGAATCACCCTTTCCGCCGCTAATCACTTCGTTCGTCGGTCTTGCATCCGCATTCTTTTGTTTTTTGGGTGCTGCGAGCCTTTCATCTCCAGGTGATGATCTGGTTCTCTTTGGGGTGAATGCTGGTGTGCTATCCATCCCCAATGGCTTTCCTTTCGTCTTGGTACCTCTACCGGGGGCTGTTCCGGTTTTCGCCTGTTGTAGGACCGCTGCTGCCAGGGCGTTCTTAGTCGCCGCCAACTCGGATTCAGCAGCTTCCGCTCTCTGTATCAGCCTTCTCCAGTCTTTGATGGCTGACCCAAGGCTACCTTGGATCCTTGCAACGAGGTCCTTGATATCCTTGTGCACGTTGTGCCTTTTGTCAACGAACTCACGGAGTTCGTCCGCTACAGTTTTCGCAGCTTCCACCTTTGATTGTTTTGGAAGCACATTCCATGCGCTTCGCAGCTGCCGTTGCTGCTGCTTCTCGTTCTGTTCTTGTTCGCGCTGCTGTTGGTCACACAGCTCCTGCTCTCGCTTCTGCTGCTCGTGCAGCTCTTGTTCCCGCTCCTGTTGCTCCAGCTGCTGTTGTTGCATCTGCTGGTTCTGTTCTGTCGGCGACCTCGCCAGACCGCTTCTTGCGAACGGATTCTCCGCACCTTTGCCGTTGATGTTGTTGTTGTCGTTATCTTTATCCATGCTTTTCGGGTCCCCCCTCCGAGCCGCTATCTCCACTCGTCGTAAGTAGTCGTCTATTGATCTCATGGTTGTCTATGTAACAGGGAGGCCATGATAAGGTTGTCACGGTCCTTCATGGGGTACCGTGATCAGAGCCGATCGACGCTAGTCAGGAATCTTCAACTGAGCCTACTTTCCACCAGCTAAGGTGGCGAGTTTTGAACGTACTAGGAGGCCTGCCACGGTTTTAACGGGACGGGGGCAAACGTACCATTAGCCCAAATGCCGTTTCAGAACGGTGTCACCCATTCTTAGTAAGGAAGTGGAATAATACGCAAACCAGCTCCATAGCGTCGTGTTGATTAAATCCTTGTGAAATCCTAGTCTTTGCAGCCAGTATACCGTAATTAGGACCTAACTGGTATCGGTCCTAATGTGCTCAGCGGCACGCCTTCTTTTGAGCCACCTATGGAGTTAGGCGCTCGGTCACTTTTCCACCTCCTAGAGGGTGTAGGGGGCAGAGAAAGTGCCAACTGGTGGTTTTTCATTGGCGCTAGGGAACAAGCCCCTAGCTCCCACCTCCTGTGTGTGTGTGTGTGTGTGTGTGTGTGTGTGTGTGTGTGTGTGTGTGTGTGTGTGTGTGTGTGTGTGTGTGTGTGTGTGTGTGTGTGTGTGTGTGTGTGTGTGTGTGTGTGTGTGTGTGTGTGTGTGTGTGTGTGTGTGTGTGTGTGTGTGTGTGTGTGTGTGTGTGTGTGTGTGTGTGTGTGTGTGTGTGTGTGTGTGTGTGTGTGTGTGTGTGTGTGTGTGTGTGTGTGTGTGTGTGTTTTTCCTTCTAAACCATAGGGGGATAAATCTGCTCAACAGACACCCTAACAGGAAGGTTAGGGTAGTGTAGGGTTAAGGCCGTCTTCTACAATGCCGGTAGAAGCCAGGACTACTCTCTTCTCGACCCACTAAAACACATTCCTATGGTCGCCAAACCCTACGTCTCTCCGGAACCACCAAGAAGGTATTGCTTCAGAGAGGGGCTAGTGCATATCGCACCCTCAAGGTTAGCTGCCGTAGCCTAGCAGCAACGAACATCGATGACTCGCTCTGGAGAGTCCATCACAGTAGCGTGCTGGCGCTTAGCCAGTTTCCCGAGTGGTCCTCGCCACTCCCTTTGTCCTCGGAAGGCGGGCAGGGTCAACCCCGCCCGCGCCCTACTGCTGAGCGGACATCAAGAACTTATGCCCACATGCAACCCGATCTGACCTGCCCGCAAAGGAAGGGTATTACTACCCTTCAGGCCCTATCAGATGCATCCGTAGGTTGCAGACAGCAGGGTCTCACCTACCCCGACCCTTGCCGGGGACCCCTTTCCAACCGCGGGCTCAGATCCAACCCAGTAGACTGACGCCACGACAGCACCGCTACCGGGACTTCCTCTCCGCGGCCACTTAATCGCTGTAAGGGTCGATCTCGACCGCAGGGCACCGGTATGACCTACGAAGCCGACTTCGAACCCCTGGACCACCTCTTGTACTGCATCTGGACTAGCCATTCTCCGAGTCCACGCGCCACCTCCTTTGTAGCTCCCAGACGATATGGGTGATAGCCGTTGAAACGGCATTCCAGCTAATCTCATCCCTACACATTCTCTGGACCAAGTTGTCCGGAGTTGTGTCCTCCCCGCATGTGGCAAGCATGCGGTCACGCATTGTGCGAAAACGCGGGCACACAAACAAAACGTGTTCCGCCGTTTCCTCTAAACCATTGCACACTGGGCATTCGGGAGAATCCGCTTGCCCGAAACGGTGTAGATACTGTCGGAAGCAACCATGACCTGTAAGGACCTGTGTCAGGTGGAATGAAACTTCCCCATGGCGCCTATTAATCCAACTATCTACCCTCGGTATCAACCGAATTCGTTTTTCGTTCTCAAATTAATTTTATATTTTTCTTTCTAGGTGTTGATATCCTAGATTGATAGAAGCTGGCGCTTAATATGACAATTTTGTTGGATTTGAATTACCCTACAGAATTTCTACCCACAGATAAAGCGGAAGAGAACTGTCGAGGTAGTCCAGGATCTCGGAACATTACCACACCACGTGTGTTAAGGATTAGGAATTCTTTCACTATTACTATCACCCAGAATGTGGCTCTTGTAATCTAAATTGAGTTTTTGCTCGAATTTTGGTCGTATTTTTGCAATATAATGGATTACGTATATTATTAAGGAAAATCTGATAAGATCATCATCACCTTGGTCATCATAGATGTCAATTTCTGGAACAAAAGTTCTAAAGCTGAGGAGCGACGCTGATCAGATTGCGATAGATAATTTGCTAGGAATTCAGGAGGAGGAAGAGGGAGGTTTTAAGGAAAATCTATTAAATGGGAGAACGTCCTAGATTCGAGTTAAGGTTTCATACAAGGCGAATTGAAGGACGTAACAAATCCATAACAAAGCAGCAACTCGGCAAAAACACCGGTAGAGTTCTTAAAACTTTCGGAAAACATTTCATGAAGAGTTCGAGTATTTAGAACACCGTAGAAAAATTACTTCGGAACTACTCCAACTTTCTCTTAAATTCCCCTCACAACTTTGGCCGTGATTCCGTCTGAAGCCGATTTGTTCAAAATGTATTGAAGTTCATCAAAGTCCCTTATCTTTCCAAAAAGTTCATAGTTTGCGGAAATTTTTGGATGCGATAACCGAACACTATTTAATTTCCTGTAATATAATTCTAGTCTAAAGTTTCAAGCGTCGAACCGATAGGGGATATTGGTCGGCCAGAGTACCTTATATCATGGTCCACACACTAAGCTTTGTAGTGACAATGAAAGTTAATATTGACTCTTATAATCGGACCTAGCTCTTCCCAATAACGTCTGGTAATTTTTCATTCCTAAAGCGCAGTTTCGAGTTCAAAAGGAATCGCTCAAGAAACTTCTTGAGCGATTCCTGGCAGAAACTTTCTACGGTGACGGCCATTTGAATTGTCATTTCTTCGCAACTGCGTACTGCGATGGAAGAAAAACGGTTTCTTGGGCGATTCAGGCAAGGAATTCCCCATGCATCAAGATAGGCCGAGAAATTCCTTCTGAACTGCAAACAGCGCTTAAAATCAAAATTTTATTAATCAAATGCAGTAAATAGTAATGATAATACGTAATGTGAAGAAACCATGAACAGCAAAACAAATGCAGTGAAAATTTTTGACATTCAAATCAACAATCGCAGATAGTGCCTACTAAGATCAAACTATAAAAACTGTCGGCAAGAAATGTCACAATCAAATCACCCCTCGTCATTTTATAGCCAGCGTAAAAAGCTGGATATGGTTTATGTAATGTAAACCAATATTGTGCGTTTAGCACTAAATTGATTTCCGAAAAAACTTCATTGACTTCCGCTGCCTTTCCTATGCATTAAACGTAACGTCGGAAGTAGTGCGCTGTACAGTAAATCTGGTTTTCTATACAGCGCACTACTTCCGACGTAATGTTTAACGCATAGGAAAGGCAGCGGAAGTCAATGAAGTTTTTTCGGAAATCAATTTAGTGCTAAACGCACAATACAACAACAAAAGGAAACCATTCCAAAACCATTTAATTAAATGTATAACCAGTAGTGAAACTACATGATGATGATTAACCTGGGCTTGTTAGGGGAATATCTGTAAATAGAAAGAAAATCGGGTTAAGTACGGTTCCTTTGAATTCCACTAAGAATTTGCATCCTTTGACAGATACGTATTTCGACCTCAACTGTAAGGTCGTCTTCAGTGTCTTGTACTTGACTCGAGTCAAGTACAAGACACTGAAGACGACCTTACAGTTGAGGTCGAAATACGTATCTGTCAAAGGATGCAAATTCTTAGTGGAATTCAAAGGAACCGTACTTAACCCGATTTTCTTTTTATTTAGTGAAACTACAATTAAAAACAATATATTTACGGTACATTTTATTGTTTGAAACCATATGTGTACCATACAATGTACGGTTTATAAAAACCCACGTATCAGTATTTATAACAATTCATTTACAATATAATGTATGGTTTTGCAAAAAAATATATATGGAGAAAAATATTTTTTTGTATTGTTACGATACTTAACCACCCGTATAGTATATTGCAGAGGTTCCCAAACTTTTTGCTATCGCAGCGCCCTTTGAACTTTTCCAAAATGTCGCGGCGCACCAACATTTTTTACAGAGAATTTTCATAGTTTTAAAACAATTTTTACTTCAAAAACTGAAATGCAAAATTATGAAGAACTTTCAAATATTGTATTTTAAAAAAAAAATCATTAAAATTGTCTTTTCAACTATTTTTAGGTTTTTCGAGAAAAAAAATTCAAGCATTCCATAAATATTTGTTAGATTTCAAATGTCATATTTATTTATTATTCAAATTAAACAAATATAACAAAAACTTCTTCATCTAAAGCAAGCTGCTGAGTAAAACTGTTGCAATACATCGATAACTCCGGGTGTATTGAAATGGTTAACAGAATTTTCTGGAAATATTAAATTTCTGCGGGAAAAACTTGGAAAAATACAATGTTCAGGCTGATTATAGAACATTAATTATCATGGGTTTGTAAGTTAAGTCTTGAGGGAGGTTTGAAAGGCTGTCTTTTACATGAGTTTTGGATGATTATAATCTAACGACCATTGAAAAAGTTGATTAATTTTGAGAAGTGATGAACAGTATTAATTAAAAATGTATGAATCTCACGTTTCTCAAAAAAAATCGAAACGGTTCTCAAAAGTTACATAGTTAGATAGTTTTCCTCCATTCCTCCATCAAGATCTAAAAGCGACAATTTTTAGATGTGACCTACTTGCACGAAACAGACAACCTGAATGTTCTGTGACAGCCACATTAGTTGAAAATGTCGTCCTGAAAAGTAGGACACAACATAAAGATCACAACAAGAAGACTGACGGACATTACTCTGGGGAACTGGGGGAGCTACACAAGTTTTTCCAAGACGAAAAATCAAAAAAAAAAAACTGAAAAAAGATAAAAAATAAACCGGTAGAACCCGCAAAAGTTTTGCGTTTTTTTTTCTTTTCTCAGCTTTTTTGTGATATTCCGGCTTGGGAAAACAAGTGTCGACTCCCCCCTTCTCTGGAAAGACCTTTAGTAAGATTTTTTAAATATTTTCTTTTAATTTCAATCTGTTGGAAGACTCAAAAACCAAACTGAAGTTTTGGAAATTGAAAAAAAAAACAAAAATGACAATGTTAGAATACAACAGAAAAAGCTCTGAAAATTTAAAAATTTAGTAAAAATCTGAAATTTTATAAATTGTTCGAAGGTTGGGATAAATTTTGGGAAAATGCTGTTGAGTAACACTCCCAAGTTCCAATAAACAAAAAATGGCGTTCCTTGCATTGAATCATATTTTTTTTTCATTTTTTTTACTCAAGAAACCGCGGCGCACCTGTTAAATGTTTACGGCGCACAGTTTGGGAAGCACTGGTATATTGTAAAAATCTTATTTACAATTTACTGTATTGGGTTCTACATTACATTTTATTGTTTTTATTTTTTCATTTTTACAGTGGTGTCTATTGTAAAAATATGGTTTTAAATAGTACTGTTACAATACAACGTTCGGTTTTTCTACTGTATTTTTTATTCATGAACACTAGCCAGAAGCTTGCGCTTACTGGCGTACACCGCTGAGCTATTGGACATCATCCGGGACAGTGCCGCAATAGCTGTGGAGGCTCTTTTACAGGCATAATCGACGTGGCTACCGAAGGTAAGCTTATCGTCGATCATCACGCCCAAGTGCTTGACAGAGCGCTTCGACAGGATAGTGCACTCTCCTACACTGATCTCCGTTTGCTGCGCCGACTGCATGTTGTTAACAACCGTCACCTCTGTCTTGTGGTGAGCC
Source organism: Aedes albopictus (assembly GCF_035046485.1). Lineage (NCBI taxonomy): Eukaryota > Metazoa > Arthropoda > Insecta > Diptera > Culicidae > Aedes > Aedes albopictus. Next base: position 206,807,238 of record NC_085138.1, read on the forward strand.
AGCTCCAGTTTTCTGGACCGCATCCACGCCTCCACAACCTTGATCGAGTGGTCGGTAGTCAACTTCACCTCCTCGATCGTTTCACCGTAGACTTCGAGCGTAATATCGTCGACAAATCCGACAATCACCACTCCCACTGGGTACTCTAACCTCATCACCTCGTCGTACATGACATTCCATAACACCGGACCCAGGATGGAACCTTGCGGGACTCCTGAGGTTATGTGAAAGCACTTCCGACCCACCTCCGTGTCGTAAACTAGTACGCGATTCTGGAAGTAGCTTCCGAGAATCTTGTACAAGTACTCCGGTATCCCCAGACGCAAGAGCGCATCGGCAATAGCAGCCCAACTGGCGCTATTAAATGCATTCCTTACATCTAGAGTCACTACCCCGCAGAAGCGAATTCCCCTCCTCTTAGGCTCGAGTGCTTTCTCGGCGGTTTTTGTAACCGACAAGATAGCGTTTACGGTGGACCTCCCCTTCCGGAAGCCATACTGGTTGCTCGAAAGACCATTTGCGCCCTCAGTGAACCTCAACATTCTATTGAGGATGATCTTTTCGAGCACCTTCCCCGCCGTGTCAATCAAGCATATTGGTCTATATGCCGACGGGTCTCCGAGTGGTTTCCCCGCCTTTGGCAATAGTACCAGGCTCTGCCTCTTCCAAGCTTCTGGAAAAACTCCCTCGTCCATGCATTTCTGCATAGCAGACCTGAACATCTCGGGAGCCTCTGCAATAGCTACTTTTAAGGCCAGGTTCGGAACTCCGTCCGGACCTGGGGCCTTACCTACGCTAAGGGACTTAGCTATCCCCGCAAGTTCCACATCGGTGACCCTTTCGCCCTCATCGCCAGCCCCAGTCCCCGGCTGTCCTACGAAAGGAGGCCAAGGACTAGGATCATGACGCGGAAAAAGTCCTTCAATGATCCCCTCCAACATCTCTGGAGATTGCTCTGTAGGAGCCATCACACCTCTCGTCTTGGCCATAACGATCCTGTAGGCGTCACCCCACGGGTTCGTATTGGCACTCTGACAGAGACCCTCAAAGCAGGCCTTTTTGCTTGCTCTTATCTCGGTCTTGAGCGCGGCTTTTGCAGCGGCGAACACCACCCGCCGTTCGTTTCGCTCTTCCTCTGATCGTGCTCGCTGCATCCGCCGCCTAGCCCTTAGGCAGGCGCGGCGCAGGTCCGCAATCGCGTCGGTCCACCAGTAAGCTGGTGGCCTCCCATTTCTAGGGTGGACTCGCCTAGGCATGGTCGCATCACACGCACGTGAGAGCACCGCTACCAGCTCGTCGCCGTCTAAACCGAGTAAGTTTCGCTCACAGCGGAGCGCTTCCCTAAATACCTCTTCGTCGAAGTATGATGTCTTCCACCTACGAGGGCTTGGCCTTGGCCTAGTCGCCTCTTCTTCTATCCGCTGTCTGCTGTTGTTGTAGTCGATACTGTAGCGAACCGCCAGGTGGTCGCTGTGAGTGTAGCCATCATCTACTCTCCAGTTCGAACTACTTGTTAGGCCAGGACTACAAAAGGTCACGTCAATAATTGACTCCGCTCCGTTTCGACTATAGGTACTCTTGGTACCGACGTTAGCCAAGTCGACATCTAAGATGGCCAGTGTTTCTAGCAGGATCTGACCCCGCTGGTTCGTGAAACGGCTTCCCCATTCCACAGCCCAGGCATTGAAATCACCCGCTATTACCACCGGCCTTCGCCCTGTTAGCACGGTCGTTAGGCGGTCCAGCATTTGCGTGAACCGCTCGATCGGCCACCGCGGAGGCGCATAACAGCTACAGAAGAAGACCCCGTTTACTTTGGCGACCACGAAGCCCTCATAGGTAGTAGACTCCAACTCCTGCACGGGGTATTTATCCGTCGTCCATATCGCCGCCATTTTCCTGGTCCCATCCGAGACCCAGTTGCCGTTGCCGGCGGGTACTCGGTAAGGGTCCGAAATGATGGCGATATCCGTCTCCCACTCAGAAACCGCCTGACAAAGCAGTTGCTGAGCCGCATCACAGTGGTTCAGGTTCAGCTGTGTTACCTGCACTGTGATTTGTTGTTCACTGCAGCTTTCTTGAAGGCCGGGCACCTTGGACCACCCGTTGGATGTCTGTTATTCGAGGATTTCCCGGTACAGATCATACAGATGGGTGGACTCGTGCAGCTTTGGGCCTTATGACCTTCAGCGCCGCATCGCCGACACAGTTTGCGCCTGTCAGGGCCTTTACAGTCCCACGACTTGTGTCCTGGTTCCAGACACCTAAAGCAAACCTCTGGTGGCTCGTGGAATGTCAAAGGACATACGCACCAGCCCACCTTTTTCCGCCCTACTTTAACGGACTTTTTAACGTCCGCCACAGGTAGCTGAACCAGAACTATCTGTGTCCCTGCTGGCCCCTTCCGCAGCCTGACGGCTGTGGCGGCCACCTGAACATCGCACTGTTGCCGCAGTGCCGTGACGAGCTCTTCCGCTTCGGTGATCTCGTCTAGGTCTTTGACCTTCAGAGTCGCCTCATGTGTCAGAGCCCTCACCTCCACTCCATCACCAAGGACCTCTTCTGCCAGCCTCTTGTAGGCGGCGCCCTTGTGATCCTTCTCGCGCTTAAGCTCCAGGATCATTTCGCCCGTACGAGTACGTCTGATACTGCGTACGTTGGCTCCAAGACCCTCAAACTTGGCGTCGCACCTCATCGCCTTCAAGACGTCCGAGTATTTCGACTGTTCGGTCTTGATGACGATAGCGTCGCCTTTTTCGCGCCTGGCACCTGCCTTCCTACGCCTTGGCTTGGCGACCTGCACTTCTGCCTGCGGATTCACCTTCTTCTTCCTCTTCCGCTCTACCTTTGGGTCCTATCCTTGGATCGCCCTGCTCTGTGGCTGCTGAGGGCCCACCATTGGTCGCAACCCCTTGTTCCCATCGTTCCGGGACGGGCCAGCCTTTTCAGGCCCACCCTTCCCAGCTTTCCGGGAACCCTGGCTGGGGTCCGACTTCCCGGCGTTACCACCGGCTTTCGGGGTTATTATACGCCTGGCCTTGCGGGCGCCGCCAGACGGCTGCCTCGCCCGCTTCTGCGAATGCTTGTCGCGTTTGTCGCGAGCATTCGCTTCCACTCTCTTCGGACTACCTGCGAAGGAGAAGGCCTCCGTTTGTGTAAACTTAGACGCTTTCTCCTTTGCGGGTTCCGCCGCCGCTGCAGCCAGCAACGCGACCGCGTGCTCCTGCTTGACCTCATCGACAGACGCACTAAGCCGCAGCAAGGCCGTTTTCAGGTCCTTGCTTATATTCGACTTAGTTGTCGCAAAGTCGATAATTTTAAATAAAAAGAAAATCGGGTTAAGTACGGTTCCTTTGAATTCCACTAAGATCCTTTGACAGATACGTATTTAGACCTCAACTGTAAGACGACCTTACAGTTGAGGTCAAAATACGTATCTGTCAAAGGATGCAAATTCTTAGTGGAATTCAAAGGAACCGTACTTAACCCGATTTTCTTTTACTTACAGATATTCCCCTAACAAGCCCAGGTTAATCATCATCGATAATTTTGCCAAGCTGCTGCTCAGCTACCTCTAATGCGGGCCGTCCTTTTCCTGCTACTTGGCTGATGGCCCTCAGCAACCATGCTCCGTCCATAACCTCCGCCGGCTGGCTTGCCGTGGAGTGGACAGGAGCTCCCACGCTTGAGCTGCGTAAGCAGCTTCCAGCACCTGACTCCTCGCTTCTCCTTGTTGGAGACCGCATCAACCCGCTTCTTGTGTGTGTGTGTGTGTGTGTGTGTGTGTGTGTGTGTGTGTGTGTGTGTGTGTGTGTGTGTGTGTGTGTGTGTGTGTGTGTGTGTGTGTGTGTGTGTGTGTGTGTGTGTGTGTGTGTGTGTGTGTGTGTGTGTGTGTATGTGTGTGTGTGTGTGTGTGTGTGTGTGCGTGTGTGTGTGTGTGTGTGTGTGTGTGTTTGTGTGTGTGTGTGTGTGTGTGTGTGTGTGTGTGTGTGTGTGTGTGTGTGTGTGTGTGTGTGTGTGTGTGTTTGTGAGTGTTTGTGTGTGTGTGTGTGTGTGTGTGTGTGTGTGTGTGTCTGTGTGTGTGTGCGTATGTTACACAAAAAGTCACGCACGTTTCTCAGCCGTCTGACATCCTAGTAGAACCCTATTGAATTTTATTACGATTACATTTGGTTATTGCGCGCAAACCCCAAAATTTTATTCCCACCTTTGGGTTTCCGCGCCGAAGACCCAGCGCCAGATTCGGCGACACAGAGACATGACAGCAGTCGCCGGACAGTTGGTAATCCTGATATTTGACGGCGGTTGAGAGTGGATTGTTTTCATGCAAATATAGAGCATTTCGCTAAAAACGCACGTGTATTAGGTAAATATTGACAGGTTTCTTGCTGTGTTAGTGTGGTACTTAGCGGCTTGCTGTATCGTGGAAGCCATCGCTGGAAGAAAACGTCATGAAATTCAACGAAGCAGTGAAAAAAGCAATACCGACATATCTTTCGAAGAGTACTTGGAAGTAATACCATAGACTTAACAACTAATTTGAGCAATGGTATTCTACTAGGGCTGCTCAAACATTTATGAGAAAATTTAAAACTAAAATATCCTAAGTCTGACCACCTCAATTTGCTGTTTTAGACTCCCATAAGCTACAGCACAAATTTGAGCTGAATTGATAAGGTCTTAGGTATCGTTCGACTAGTCTGAAGTTTATATGGTAAAACTGGTACAAATATGTCCAAGAATGGCATGGTTTAAGTTTTCTGCCACTTGATGGCACTGGAAGCGTTCAATAACCCTTATTTTTAGTATTATTATAGGGAATTCTATGCGGAACATCTTTGTTGCAGACCGCTAAGTGATGCGATGCTTGCTAAAAAAAAGTTGTACCCTAGACTTAGGCCGTTCGCAATGCTGTTTTATTTTGTATGGCGAGTTTTAAAAATTTTTAAACTCGCCATACAAAATAAAACAGCATTGCGAACGGTCTCAGTGTTAGTGTATCAAAAAACAACCAGTTTTTATTGATGCTATTCGATAATGTGTTAAAATCACCACGTCAAAATTATTTAACACTCAAACTACTGAGGGGGTGAAAACTCCCGCGAACTACCAAGGGTCCAAAAAAAGTCGGAAGTCCAACTTTGACAAGGCATTTCTCGGCCGTTTTTCAACCGATTTCAAAACTTTTTTTGCGATGGAACCGGACAGGTTTCAAGAACAGCGTCCATCTTAAATATTTCAAAATAGATGCGTCTACCTAAAGTTATTAAGCAAAAGGCACTTCCTAGTTCTTTTGAGAACGCATTTTCAATAAAATAAAATAAATAAAATTTAAAGCGATGACATATGATTTTTTCGACCCTAAAGCTTAGTTTCTTGTTGCCAAGTAGAGCGCTCAAGTAAAATTCCACCTTTTTCCGCAAGTAATTTTGACAACTGATCCAGTATGGGGAGAAACTTCACTTTTCCTTACGGAATAATAGCGCGGACTATTTTTCCGCAAGGAAAAGTGACAGCTCCATTTGATTCGCACGGGAGGCGTTACGAGTGTTACACTTTTTTCCTTACTTGCCATCTGCGAACTGCACAAGTAATTTTGAAGCGAAATCATTACTTGACCATTACTTGTCCTATCTTTTTGCACAGTACGTGCGAAGTGGAAACTAGCCATAAATCATGCGTACAGCCGGATTGAACATGTTTATGCAAAATAAGTCATTTTTCAGTTCACTAATATTTTGATTTACTGAAAAAACTGCAAAAATACCATATTTTTCACATAAAATAAGCAATAAATCAAAATTTAAAATGATGACATATAGTTTTTTGGGATTAAATTGTTCGTAGGATTGTACTAGACCTTTTTGGTTAACAATAATAATGTTTTAATTACACTCTTATTTTGTTTTACCCGAAGAACTACGAAAATTCTATATTTTTTACACAAAGTAGTCAACAAAACTAAAATTAAAACGATAACTTGTAGTTTTTTAGCCTTGAATTGTTCTTAGTAGTTTGGGGGACATACTTGAAGAATAATAGTGATGTTTGCATTACACTCATATTTTGATATACTCAAAAACCATCGAAAGTTCCACATTTCTCACACAAAATGGTTAACAAATAAAAATGACTTACAATGCATTGCAGTTTTCTGCCTTGAAATTATCCGTGAAAGAGTTCAGGACATATTTGATGAACAATAGACATGTTTTTATGGCACTCCTAATTTATTTTAATCAAAAAGTTACAAAAAATACCATAATTTTCATACAAAATAGTCAATAAACCAAAATTTAAAGCAATAACATTTAGTTTTTTGCCCTTAAATTTCCAATAGAATGTACTGGGCGTGATTTTGATAAAATTTTACATTTTTTGATACATTTTTTACATCACACTAATTTATCAAAAAATGTACGAAAATATCACATTTTTACACAAAAAGCCAATAAGCCAAATTTTAAATCAATGACATGTAGTTTTAATACTTTGAATTTATCGTAGTAGTTTATTTATTATCGTGGGTTTATTTGAACAATACAGTGACGATTCGTTCGTTGAGAGCTCGTTAGATGGGCTGTCTCGATGGTTGAATGTTCACTGGTTGGGGCAAAACCCAACTAAAAAGCACTGTCAGTGTCAAAATAGATGTCAAAACGAGTTTGACGTCTGACCGCCGTCGCATCACAGCTCCTGTATACAGAACGTTTACGCAAGTATGTGAGTGTTCCGTGACGTATTTCTCGTCACTTGCGTGTGTCTAGAGCATTTTGATCAGTTGTCAGTTGCCCCAACGAACGAACACGATTCGTTAATCGGGGCGCAGTCGTGACCCAACCAGCGAATCCGGACTGTACTAGTGATGTTACAGTGTATCAAACAATTGTCCGTACAGCAACTTTTTGGTCAAAATAATTTTTCTTTCAAATGTTTATAACTTTTTTATACGTCAATCAAAAACGCTGAAATTTTGACCAATCATAAACCATATATTGAAGCTCCATTGGTAAAATTTTGAGCGATATCGAAAAAGTTTTCTGTAAGCTATAGAACTTTTAGTAAAACTTATAATATTTTTGAACACATTTTTAAAACATTATATCTTAATATGTAGTCGATGAAACTTTTTAAATATTTTTTGTGTTACAACTTATACCAAAGGCTTTCTTATGCAGCTACGTTTGAGGTTTTATATTCACTACTAAAAATATGAAAAATCTGTATATGTTCAGAGTGTTATTGGGAAATTTATCATATTTTGATCAATGAAAGTGCCAAGTGTTTTCAACTTTTTTGAACTCTCTTAATGTAATATTTTTATACAGGACCTACTAAACTACATATGAAGAGTAGGTCCTATGCATTTTTCGTTCAGTTAATGCACTTTTATTGGTGGAAAACGTTTGGCAGTTTTTATGTGCAAAATATGGTAATTTTTCAAATATCGACAACTGTATAAGCAAATTTTTCATATTTTTTGTAGTGAATATAAAACCTCAAACGTAGCTGCATAAGAAAGCCTTAGGTATAAGTTGTAACACAAAAAATATTGAAAAAGTTTCATCGACTACATATTGAGATATAATGTTTTAAAAATGTGTTCAAAAACATTATAAGTTTTACTAAAAGTTCTATAACTTTCAGAAAACTTATTCGATCTCACTCAAAATTTCACCAATGGAGCTTCAATATATGATTCATGATAGGTCAAAATTTCAGCGTTTTTGATTAACGTATAAAAAAGTTATAAACATTTGAGTGAAAAATTATTTCGACCAAAAAATTGCTGTACGGACAGTTGTTTGATACACTGTATATTACACTCATAATTTATTTCGCTCGAAATACTAGGCAAATACCTCATTTTTCACACAAAGTAGTCAACAAATAGGAATTGAATTCAATACATGTGTTTTTTTTGCTTTTAAATAATTCGAGAAAGAATACTGGATGTATTTGATAAACAATAGTGAAATTTTCATGACAATCTTAATATATTTTACAAAAATTTAAAGCAATAACATATAGATGATTGGCTTTTAATTTTCTGTTAGAATGTACCAGGAATGCATTTGATAAAATTTTGATAAACAAAATCACATTTTGTTCAACTAAAAAAATCACGAATGTGCCCAAAAAAATGTTCAAACAAAATAGCCGATCATCCAAAATTCAAAGCGAAAACATGCAGAATTGTATTCTTGTCTACCAGTTCCAGGTTATATAAAAATATATAAATATAAAAATACAAAGGAAACCGGAAATCCTTGGGGAATTTTATTTAACAGGGAAATCTTTTTTTTAAATTTGTGAATTTCAATACTAAATCTTCGCTGTTATGAGATTTGTTTTTTTCCCGTCCGTTACCAAAGCACATATATTTGGGGCTAATCACTGACTATTTTTAAAGACTGACGTAGTTTTTCTCAGGCCTAGGGGTCACGGGTGTTGATGGAAGGTCCAAAGAATATGATTGGTTAAAGTTTAGGCACAATTAAGAATATACAGAAACAAGCTCACCAAATTAAACGAGTTCCAGTACTCTTGAGACGAAACTGTCGACTAAACATGTTCACTCTGACTGTACGCATGAGTTAGGGTCGAAAAAATCATATGTCAACGCTTTAAATTATATTTCATTGATCAAAGTGTGCAAAAAATGCGTTCTCAAAAAACTAGGAAGTGCCTTTTGCTTAATAACTTTAGGTAGACGCATCTATTTTGAAATATTTAAGATGGACGCTGTTCTTGAAACCTGTCCGGTTCCATCGCAAAAAAAGTTTTGAAATCGGTTAAAAAACGGTCGAGAAATGCCTTGTCAAAGTTGGACTTCCGACTTTTTTTTTGGACCCTTGGTAGTTTGGGAGTTAAATTATAATTTTTGAAGCATATCTGTATCATTACGTCTCGTGTATCATTATTGGGCTTTTACACATTACATTTTACTGATTTCGTCTTATTTTCACAACAAATAGTAGAACCTGAAATGTTATTGGGCGCGCTAGTGTAAAACATAGGATCTGAAAATATTTTCTCATACCACCACGTTTTTGATTATTAATGGTTTTATATTTTTCACAGTTCACTAGAAATATGGTGCTTTTGATGATGTGAGATTTATATTTTTATTGCAACCCTTTGATGAAATATTCCTGTTTGAAGGTTAGTGCAAAATTACCACACGCACCCTGTAGGAAGTGTCTGGCATTTCTGGTAGTTAAGTCCACGATCCATGATGCTATTTTGGAAACCAATCCACTAGATTCCAAATCCACAATATTTTCTAAAACTTTTGGTCAATCACACAAAATAAATATGTTGAATACAAATAATACAACAATAACACAGCGTAACAAAAATTAACTTTTGTTCTGTCTCAAGAGCAAACTTATGTGTCTCTGACAGATTTTGGGCCACTGAATCCGAATCCGGGCTCAGATTTGCTCCAACACCTCACAATTTTGTGCTATACCTCAATTTATAGGGCAAAATTTGCGATTTTGGGCTTTTTTGACTGCAAGCCATTAAGCATGGGAATATTTTTTTAGGCCAGCAGAAGGTTAATTGGTCAATTAACATCTAAATTAACGACTCATGCAAAATATTTCCGTTTACCAAATCGGATTTGATAGTTTTAAGCGATTTATGTTAGGTACGATATTTCCCATACAAGTCACCATCCAAAAGTTGCATGCAAGTTTTCACAGTAACATAAAATGCTTAAGGGCGGACGGGACGGTCGGGGAAATATCCACCATTGCTCTATTACTACTAAGATGGTAATCTCAGATTCTACTTAATATTTTGCAACAAAAACCTTTCACTGTGTATGCTCACTTGCAGTGCATATGCTGATTGTTTTTCAGCATCTTCAGTGCGATAGAACTCGAGATTACCATCTTCAAAATCGCGAGGCAAATTGTAAGAAAGAGAGGCAAGATAGGAAAAATAACACGGCGTCCCGTTTCACCTTAAATTTATCAAATATAATTAGGTAAAACGAAATATTTTGCGGGAGTCGTTTATTTAGATCTTAGTTGACCAATTAACCTTTTGATAACCTAAAAAAAATATTTCCATGCTTAATGGCTTGCAGTCAAAAAAGCCCAAAATCGCATATTTTGCCCTATAAATTGAGGTATAGCTCAAAGTTGTGACGTGTTGGAGCAAATCATGCATGAATGTTTGACAATGTATCCCATTGCGTTACGAAACACAGTCATAGAAAAATCGATATATTGCAATGTTTATGAAATTCAATTTTCAAGAATTACATGTTATTCAATATCTAAATAACAGCGGATTACGATATACCAATCGATAGCAGAGAAACTGATTCAATGTGAAATGCTTGTTTGAACATTTCATGAGGTCGGCCAAGCCTATCAATGTTACCCCGCTGATCAATGATACCCCGTTTTACGGTATAGCTCAAAATTGTGACGTGCTGGAGCAAATCTGAGCCTGGATTCGGATTCAGCGACCCAAAATCTATCAGAGACACATAAGTTTGATTTTGAGATAAAAAAATGTTGCGCTGTGTAATATTATAGATTTCGGTATCTGAAAAGCCCTCTTGGCTCGCGTTCAGTTCAAACGCAGCACTGCGTTAGAGAACAGCCTATGTTTGAAAGAAGGAAAAATCTCTGATGAAAAGGGGGTGGCTTTCTCAGTCTTTGAATCAAGAGCAATTTTTATCTACATTCCCGACGTTTTGGCCTAGGGATTTGGCCTTTTTCAAGGGTCGTTGAAAACATGTATTTTAACATTTAACATCTAACATTGAACATTTAACATATAAACATTGATAAAAACTCACTAGGGTAAAAAATATAATTTGGACATGCACTGCGATGTATGTCTTGTTCCGGAGAGCTAATAAAAGTAGATACTTTTCAATATCGATTATTGGATCAAACAGACCCTATTCTGGTGACTTAGGGGCTGTTCATAATCCACGTAGACCAAAATTTGGCCATCTCAGAACTCCCCTCCCCCCTCGTAGACTTTTGTTCATACAAAAATTTGAAAATTTGTATGGAGCGTAGACTTTGGCCAGACCCCCTCCCTCCCCCCAAAAAAGTCTACGTGGTTTATGAACAGCCCCTTACGTTGAAAATACGCTTAACAATTAAGAATTTACTTCAAAATTATCGAAAATGTAAAATGTTTCACTAAAGCCCCTCAAATGCACAGGTCTGCAAGACGACATACACTTCACAGTCAAATACAATATTCACCTCAAAAGCGAATTGATAATTGTAAGAAATTTAAAAGCCTTATTGCAATGAAAACTGTTCAATAAAGAAGCATTGGGCAGCCAATCTCTTAACATTCATCTAGAACGCATAAAATAGGTGGTGTCCAAAATACATTACAAGTTTTCTACTGCGTAAATATATTTTGGTCATCTGACGAACTACATGGGGATGCTGTGCGATTGCATACTTGGAGGCGTATTATGTGGTTCTGGCGATATTTTCTCGATTTTAACAAAAACTGTAATAGTTATCAAAATAGATGCCTGTTAAGCGGAGAAATTTGATTATTTACAAGAAAATATTTGTTAATTTATGCTACTTTCATGATAAAGCAGTGTTCATGGTTAAACATGGAGATAGTTGCCCTGTCCAAATTAGGCTGACACAAATTTCGATTTTCCCCCATGTCACAGATCAGCAGATAAACATTGCAAACCACTGGTTGTCTCTTTTGTTCTACTGCTGATCAAATGCAACTCAATTAGTGACGTCACTAATTGAGTTGCATTTGTTGCCATGTTTATCTGCGCCACCTGTATCTGTACCTCATTGCATCGACATCGGTACGGTGATTAACTGTGTTGGATCTACTGGCAATAGGGTAATTCGCTAATTGTTGAACACTACCCAAATGTTGAACAGTTTCTGAATATTTTGTTATAAATCTTACTTAAGTAATTTTCATCCGACGTAAACGTAAGATGTAGATGCATATACATGTGTGTCACGATATTGCTCTAATTAAGTTACAAAATTATACATATTTTACGTCAAAAATAGTGATTGAAAATTTTGTACCGCTGATGACACGAAAACTGCTCATTTCTTAAGATTAATTTTAAGAAATTGCTGTTACGAAATAAGTTTTGCGGGCAAAACGACCACAAATATCAAAGGCACACCATAGTTACAAAAACTGGAAGGATGTCATTAACAGTTTAACATTATTTAAAATCACATTTTCATTGTAATTCAATTTGAAAAAAATATTTTTCTTATCGCACTATTATTATGCATCCATGATCAAATTGTTGAACACTGGCATAGCCTACGATGACCTGCTAGATTTTTTTTTTTTCATTTTACCTAACCGTGCATTTCATGGGGTTTCAAGGGCGATCCAGGTATGTTCTAGGGGTGTTCCAGTGGGCTTAAGAAAGATTCCAGTGGTTTTCAATGGGTTTCAAGGGCGTTCCAGAGGTGTTCAAGAGGAATTCAAAGTGTTAAGGACCCCCTTAGGAGCATTTCAAGGCGTTCCAGGAGGCTCAGAAGCAACCCACGGGTTTTCAAGGGATTTAAGGTTCGTTCCATAAGTGTCCTTGGAGGTTAAGTGGGTCCCATGGGTTTCCAGGAGAGTTTCAGGGGCTTTTGAAGGCGTACTTTTCTTCTGTCGTTTCCACATCTTATCAAATCTTTTCATCCATTTTTGCATCTTGTCATGTTTAAAACGATTCCAGTCCACTAGAGCTCTCTTCAAATGTGCGATTCCTTGTCATTCAAATGAATTGTCACTAGCTCGGACTAGCTGGGCACAAAACACGAAAAACCGGGAAAAAAATCCGCCAGAGTGAAAAAATATCGGATGTCGGGTCAAAGTCGGGTCAAATTTTGTCAAATGTTGGACCACTGTTGGACCCACATCGGGTAACTGTCGTGTCTATGTTGGGTTTGGTGGCCAAAATAAAAACAGGTGAATGATAGGTTGATGTCGGGTTATACGTCACCAATTACGAGCAAAGCTTCAACCGTTCAACAATTGGCGAGAACCGTCCAACATTAGGATGAGCTAGCTTAAGGAAGCGTTCAACATTTGGGTTACAGACTTCCCATACAAATGTTCTATTTTCTCTTAGTAAATGAAATTTAAGGGAATACAAATTCAATGGGCAGTATAAGGGACAAGTAGATCTAGACGTTCACTGGATATTTTTCAACTAAAGTGGGATTATGCACGGAAAAACAAACGAAAACCAAAATGCCGGTACTAACCGTTCAAAAATTGGCGAATTACCCTATGACACATTTCTAGTATGGGTAATTTTGCAGTTCTGTTTGTTCTATCTAGGATTTTTGGTTGTGTTGTGTTGAACATATGGTTATTTTCGATAATGTGTTTTATCACTGCTGTTTTTTCTCCTAATCTGATCATCTCTTCATCTGTTTGTGTCTTGTTGTTTTGGATATCTTTTGTGTATTCGTGTATGTTGCTTCTGTGTCCGTTCATTCGTGTTTTCAATTGGTTTCTAGTCATCCCAATGTAGGTTTGTTGACAGTTTTCACAGTTTAGACTGTACATTACATTATGCTGTTCAAGTATGGGGAGAGGGTCTTTTACCGATCTTAATATCGTTTTTGTGTTTTTTAATGTTTTGTACACGGAAAAACAGACTACCTAAAAAATACGTTAAAAGAACGCAAAAATAAGTAAACCGCTTTAACTTTTTACCCAGCAGTGGATTGTTTCCTCGCTCTCCCCTTCGCAATGTTGTCAAAAACAAAGCGAGAAGCAGCTACCTAGCCGATAATGTCCGTGCAAGAAGCCAAATTTAGGTTTTTTGCCGTTCACCCAAAAGTGGGTTTATTTCAACCCACTAGGGTACTTTCGAAAGCAAATTAAGGGTTGAAAGAACTTTGCGATGGGTTGCAATTTTCTGCCGGGATCAAAAGGAAACTACCCACTTAGAGCTTTAACGCGGTTTAGTCAAATTTGGGTTCTCGCACGGAAAAGTATACATGAGTGAAAAGAACCTATATTTGGATTGATTTCTGGTTCCGTGTAGGCTATTCTTACTTGAGGAAAATCGTATTTCAGTAGGCTGGCGATTGTGGGGCTGAGATGTGCGATGAAAGGAAGGCTTCTATATTGGAGAGACTCGGTGGATGGATGATTTGTGGATGCTGCTGCTATTGGATCCCAGGTAACCACTAAGCACTGTTCTAAACATTTTAGGGGTCATTGAACAGCTCTTTAGTGCTAAAAAGCTCTATATAAGCATCCCTAATGCTTATAAGCACTAAAACAGTAAGAACTAAAATAAGCCCTGTATGCTTATATGAAGCCTACAAGCTGTAAAGAAGTTTGTCAGTGCTGTCACAGGGCTTGGAGTTCATGACGTTTATGTCAGTCAAAATTGATTTCGACCAAAACAAACTCAAGTCGGTCATGGCTAATACATTTTAACATAACGGATCGGAATCGGGGGAACAGGATCATTTTTGTTGTCATTCGACGAATGCTGCTCGGAATGCTAAAAGATAATGGAATCACAGAGATCTCTGTGATGGAATCTTTCAAGCAAATGTGGTGATTCCAGACACGATTCTTTTAGCAGGGGTTTTCAGACCTTTTGCTTCGCGGTGCAGTTTTTAGAAATAAATGGTCGCGCAGTGCACTCTTTCAAAATTTCTAAAAGATTTTGTTTGTTTGTTACAAAACTCTAGTGTATTTTTCGGTGCCACTTCTTGGTACATACACTTGACATGTCTTCGAAAAGATTTTCTTTCACCGATCATGACTATGACTTGATTGTTTTTTTTTATTACTTGTCGATCTTTACTTTTCTGCTGGTGGTTTTTTTTTCGAAATTCCAGTCCGTTCGAAATTCTTAGCGAAATCCTCAGCAGATCCCTGGTGAAATTCTTTCCAAAAAATAACCTTTTTTGGAGGACTCCTGGTAAAAGACTCGGTAAAGTTCTGCTTCTCGAGCTGCTTCTATACATAACATATTTGTTACATAGCTCCTAAGACTATTATTCATAATTCCTGGAGATATTTATAAGAACTGGTAAGATTTTTGGAAGATCTCTCTCAGTATTCATGCCAAGCTTATAAGAATTTGATTTGATAAAATATCCTTTGAAAATAATGAGCATGTTTTCTGAGATTAACTTGTAGATTTTCCTCGTGGTTTTTTTAGATATCCAAAGATTTCTAAAACTGTGATTTTTTCTATGGTATTATCAGAACCTTTCCTACAGTTCCACCGTAACATCGCTTTGTTATGAATTTATTTGAAGTTTTCTAAATTAGTCTTCTTCTTCTTCTGTGTGGCTCTACGTCCCCACTGGGACTTGGCCTGCCTCGCTTCAACGTAGTGTTCTTTGAGCATTTCCACAGTTATTAATTGAAGGGCTTTCTTTACCTGCCATTGCATGAATTTGTATATTGTGAGGCAAGTACAATGATTTAAATGCGTGCCCAAATGCGCTTCAAACGCGGTAACACAGTGTTACCAAAGGCAAATTAGCAACCCTATCCAAAACCACCGCCAACCTAGGGTGTAAATGCTCCCACTGACATCGGGTTACTTGTTAGAAAATCTTACCGCATTTGGTGTTCCTGCATTTGATATTTGCGTTTCGAATGCACACAGCAATATCAGTCTAGTCAGCTTCCTAGGAAAGCCGTTTTCGTCCATGATTTTCCATAGCTCTGCGCGGGAGAATGAGATCAACAGAACGCTCATAAGGTGGTCCTTTTTAAAAATGAAACGTAAACCAAGCTCAAAGAACAATTGCAAATATTTGGAGTTTTCGCATGACGAGTGCTATGGTAATCTTTCGCTCTGTACTAGATAACGATGTGTGGCGGGAGAGGGTGAGCCACGTCCTCTCAAAGCCAGAAGGACACGGTAGGCAGGATATATTACTAGAATGCCGAATATCAACCCATTATATATAAAAAATTATTAGAATGATGCATATTGAAATGCCTAAAAACTGTTGAAAACTATCCATTGATAAGCTACTAGTAGATTGTTTTAGTTATTACTAATGTAATCCATTTCTGGAACATTTCAAACTGTAACTTTTTGTATTAGGAGAATATCAACTATGATCAGTCATCTAAAATAGATTTATTGTGCGTTTAGCACTAAATTGATTTCCGAAAAAACTTCGTTGACTTCCGCTGCCTTTCCTATGCGTTAAACATTACGTCGGAAGTAGTGCGCTGTATAGCAAACCAGATTTACTCTACAGCGCACTACTTCCGACGTTATGTTTAACGCATATGAAAGGCAGCGGAAGTCAATGAAGTTTTTTCGGAAATCAATTTAGTGCTAAACGCACAATACAGAAAGAATAGTGTTGAAGTGTTGAACTCATCTACTGATTTACGGTAATCTGACCTGCATCTTTCCGGGTTGGCCTACATTGCATTAGTATTTCTCTCATCGCACTCTACACACCTAGCCCGCCCTCGAGCCCGCCATATCTCTTGGACCCCTGCTTGGACCTGCAGTTCTTAGGACATCTGGTTTACCACTGATTTAACCCTTTGGAGACGGAGGGGTCAATATGACCCCGGCAAGGAAACCGAGCATAACAAACGTGTTCGACACGAGCGAGGTTGCGACAGCAGCAGCAAAACTTTCCGGCTCCAAAGGGTTAAACATGTTATTGGCATTAACCCTTTGGAGCCGGAGGGGTCATATATGACCCCGGCGATGAAACCGAGCATAACAAACGTGTTCGACACCAGCGAGGTTGCGTCAACAGCAGCGAAAAAAATCGATTCCAAAAGGTTAAATTGATGTTTCAACTTATTCACTTTTTTTTCTTTCCTTTCCTTTGCATCAAAAAAGTCACAAACATCAACAAAACAAAGCACGGAAAAAATCTTAAACTGAATAAATCTGGTGTTCGATTTGAATAGGTCAAATCTGCATAGGAATCACAGCAAACATACGATCTATTCAAATCGAACACCAGAAATAATTAAAAATTCACGGAAAAATAATGTTTCGGAAAAGTGAATGGTTCAAACGTAAGAAAAACAGTATAATATATTGTTACATAGAAATCCAATGTAAATGTATAGTATAGCGAACCATTTCATTACAATACATTTTATTGTAGCTGGTACACTGTATGGTGCAGGAATGGTTTTCACCATACACCCTATGGTTAGTTTTTATCCGGGTTCTGCGGGGTAGTGACTCTGGAAGTAAGGAATGCATTTAATAGCGCCAGTTGGGCTGCTATTGCCGATGCGCTCCTGCGTCTGGGGATACCGGAGTACTTGTACAAGATTCTCGGAAGCTACTTCCAGAATCGCGTACTAGTTTACGACACGGAGGTGGGTCGGAAGTGCTTTCACATACCCTCAGGAGTCCCGGAAGGTTCCATCCTGGGTCCGGTGTTATGGAATGTCATGTACGACGAGGTTTTGAGGTTAGAGTACCCAGTGGGAGTGGTGATTGTTGGATTTGCCGACGATATTACGCTCGAAGTCTACGGTGAAACGATCGAGGAGGTGAAGTTGACTACCGACCACTCGATCAAAGTTGTGGAGGCGTGGATGCGGTCCAGAAAACTGGAGCTGGCTCACCACAAGACAGAGGTGACGGTTGTTAACAACATGCAGTCGGCGCAGCAGACGGAGATCAGTGTAGGAGAGTGCACTATCCTGTCGAAGCGCTCTGTCAAGCACTTGGGCGTGATGATCGACGATAAGCTTACCTTCGGTAGCCACGTCGATTATGCCTGTAAAAGAGCCTCCACAGCTATTGCGGCACTGTCCCGGATGATGTCCAATAGCTCAGCGGTGTACGCCAGTAAGCGCAAGCTTCTGGCTAGTGTTGCTACGTCCATACTTAGGTATGGCGGCCCGGCGTGGGGTACCGTGCTAAGTACTGAATGCTACCGACGGAAGCTGGAAAGTACTTACAGGCTTATGTGTCTGAGGGTTGCAAGCGCGTACCGTACCGTGTCACACGACGCTCTCTGTGTCATTACTGGTATGGTGCCCATCAGCATTCTTATCAGTGAGGATATGGAGTGCTTCGAAATGCGCGGCACAAGAGGCATACGCAAGACTGTCAGGATGGCCTCTATGGTCAAATGGCAGCGCGCGTGGGACAGTTCCACCAAAGGAAGGTGGACCCATAGGTTGATACCGAGGGTAGATAGTTGGATTAATAGGCGCCATGGGGAAGTTTCATTCCACCTGACACAGGTCCTTACAGGTCATGGTTGCTTCCGACAGTATCTACACCGTTTCGGGCATGCGGATTCTCCCGAATGCCCAGTGTGCAATGGTTTAGAGGAAACGGCGGAACACGTTTTGTTCGTGTGCCCGCGTTTTCGCACAATGCGTGACCGCATGCTTGCCACATGCGGGGAGGACACAACTCCGGACAACTTGGTCCAGAGAATGTGTAGGGATGAGATTAGCTGGAATGCCGTTTCAACGGCTATCACCCATATCGTCTGGGAGCTACAGAGGAGGTGGCGCGTGGACTCGGAGAATGGCTAGTCCAGATGCAGTACAAGAGGTGGTCCAGGGGTTCGAAGTCGGCTTCGTATTAAGTGGCCGCGGAGAGGAAGTCCCGGTAGCGGTGCTGTCGTGGCGTCAGTCTACTGGGTTGGATCTGAGCCCGCGGTTGGAAAGGGGTCCCCGGCAAGGGTCGGGGTAGGTGAGACCCTGCTGTCTGCAACCTACGGGTGCATCTGATAGGGCCTGAAGGGTAGTGATACCCTTCCTTACGGGCAGGTCAGATCGGGTTGCACGTGGGCATCAGTTCTTGATGTCCGCTCAGCAGTAGGGCGCGGGCGGGGTTGACCCTGCCCGCCTTCCGAGGACAAAGGGAGTGGCGATGACCACTCGGGAAACTGGCTAAGCGCCAGCATGCTATCGTGATGGACTCTCCAGAGCGAGTCATCGATGTTCGTTGCTGCTAGGCTACGGCAGCTAACCTTGAGGGTGCGATATGCACTAGCCCCTCTCTGAAGCAATACCTTCTTGGTGGTTCCGGAGAGACGTAGGGTTTGGCGACCATAGGAATGTGTTTTAGTGGGTCGAGGAGAGAGTAGTCCTGGCTTCTACCGGCATTGTAGAAGACGGCCTTAACCCCACACTACCCTAACCTTCCTGTTAGGGTGTCTGATGAGCAGATTTATCCCCCTATGGTTTAGAAGGAAAAAAAAAAGACTACTTGTCTAGCGACGGTCTAGTTGGTACCTTGAGACGAGCGTGTGATGCGGCAATGCCGAGGCGATCCATACCCAGGAATGGACGAAGACCGGTGTACTGGTGGTGTCAAGAAATCGCGGAGCTCCGTGCATCTTGCCACAGGGCAAGGAGAAGGATGCAGAGAGCCCGGACCGATGAGTCGAGAGCGGAGCGAGAGGTGGCATACAGGGCGGCAAAGTTGGCACTGAACAAAGAGATCAAGGCGCGTAAGCGGGCGTGCTTCAACGATCTCTGTCAGACGGCCAACACAACCCCCTGGGGAGATGCATACCGTGTAGTCATGTGCAAAACGAAAGGCACATCTGCACCACCGCTCTCCCGCGATGCTGCAGAGGATTGTGGACACCACGAGGTAAGACCATGGGCACCCACACCACAAGACCATCCTGGTCCGAGTGAGGTTCCCCCAGTGACGAATGAGGAGTTAGCCGAAATTGCGAAATCACTTAAGCTGAACAAGGCCCCGGGCCCGGATGGCATTCCGACGGTGGCTATTAAAGCGGCCATCGAGGCTAGCCCTGACATGGTCAGATCGGCTATGCAGAGATGCTTGGATAGAGGCGAGTTTCCGGAGAGGTGGAAAAGGCAAAAATTGGTTCTACTGCCCAAGCACGGGAAGCCACCAGGCGACCCGTCGGCTTATAGACCAATTTGCCTCTTAGACACGGCCGGGAAACTCCTAGAGCGGATCATTCTGTCAAGGTTATTGGTCTATACCGAGAGGTCGGACAACGCGGGGCTATCAGACAACCAGTACGGGTTTCGCAAAGGTAGATCGACAGTGGATGCCATTAGGTCGGTGACTGGATTGGCCGAAATTGCGCTGCAGAAAAAGAGGAGAGTCATACGGTACTGCGCGATCGTAACGCTAGACGTTAGAAACGCCTTCAATAGTGTAAGCTGGGCCGCCATAGAGAGCGCCATATCTCGCTTAGGTGTCCCGGTTGGCCTAAGGCGTATTCTGGGTAGTTACTTCCTGAACAGGGTGCTGATTTACGATACCGAGGAAGGCCAAAAACAGTACAATGTCACTGCAGGTGTACCGCAAGGATCCATCTTGGGTCCGGTACTGTGGAACGCGGCATATGATGGAGTACTGAGGCTAGCACTACCACCGGGAGTAAAGTTGGTTGGCTTCGCCGACGACATTACCCTGGTGGTATACGGTGAGCCGCTCGAAGAGGTGGAATTGACGGCAGCGCATGCGATTGACATAGTGGAGGGCTGGATGAGGTCGAGGCAACTGACACTCGCACACCACAAGACAGAGGTGGTGGTGGTGAACAACCGCCAGTCTGCACAGCAGGCAGTGGTCACCACGGGCGGGTGCTCGATCGAGTCCTGTCGCTCACTGAAGCTCCTTGGAGTCATGGTCGACGACAAGTTGAGCTTCAGTAGTCATGTCGAGTATGCTTGTAAGAGGGCGAGTGTAGCGGTTATGACATTGTCTAGGATGATGTCAAACAGTTCGGCAGTTGTCTCGAGTAAGCGGAAGCTGCTCGCGTCAGTCGTGGTGTCCATACTACGGTATGGCGCCGCCGCATGGTCGAACGCGCTCAAGCTGCAGAGGAATGTTGACCGACTAGAGAGTGTACATAGGCTGATGTACCTCAGGGTGGCCAGTGCATACCGGACTGTCTCGAAAGACGCGGTATGCGTGCTAGCGGGCATGATGCCGATAGCACTGGTGTTGGCCGAGGATGTTGAGTGCTACGATGAAAGAGGTACGAGAGGTGCGCGACGAAACGCCAGAACTTCGTCTATGGTGAAATGGCAAAGAGTCTGGGACTCTTCAACAAAGGGTAGGTGGACACACAGGCTCATACCGAGCGTGTCCCGGTGGACGTGTAGGCCCCATGGCGAAGTGAACTTTCACCTGACACAATTCCTGTCGGGCCATGGGTGCTTTAGGTGGTACCTGCACAGGTTCGGGCATGCAAATTCACCCTCATGCCCGGAGTGTGCAAACAGGGCGGAAACGGCGGAACATGTACTCTTCGAGTGCCCGCGTTTTGCGGAGCAGAGGTCGAGCATGTTAGAGGTATGCGGCAGGGATACTACTCCCGATAACATTATTGAGAGGATGTGTACGGGGGTGGACGAGTGGAATGCCGTGTCGACCACGGTATCCACAATCGTGCTCCACCTCCAGAGGAAATGGCGGGCCGACCAACAGTTAGTCGAGTTGGCCCCCTAGAGATATGCCGAGTGTGATGGCTGACAGATGAGCGAGAGTGCGAAAGCACAGTCCCCCCCCCCTTCTCTACGAAGTAATCCCTAACGGGCGTGCCGCGGAGCAAGGTCAGGTAGTGCAGAATGTGGTTTTCCTACGGTGTTGCTAACCAACAGGTTTCCTCATTCTATAAAAAAAAAACACACGCTCGGTCGTGCTCGCTGCGTGCTCACCAGAAAGTAAACTCTAATCTATATATATATATATATATATATATATATATATATATATATATATATATATATATATATATATATATATATATATATATATATATATATATATATATATATATATATATATATATATATATATATATATATAAATGCAGTGGCATACGTGGGACCGCGCATAACTTGCGAACGGAAGGTCCGATTTTGGTCGTCTTAGTTTTGTTCTGTTAGTTTTCACCCAAGGAAGGTTTATGCTTTGCGGTATGCTTTGCGAGCGTACGATCGCCGCAGGACTCTAATAAAAGATAAGCGCGACAATATATGGCTTATAAACCAAAAATAAACTGGCAATATAGCGCTAGTTCGCTGCGCCATTTTCCGCTGTTTGTTAGCACAAACAGCAACCAGAAGCAAGAAGAAGAAGAATCACACTTGTTAAATATTTGACCCTGTGTACTTCAGGCCTTAGAAACTCACTGTAATAATTCCAGAATTTGTAAAATCCTCACATGTCATCCAGTAGACGTCAAATTTGAATTGATTTACGAATATTTAGGGGATTCACTAAACAGCGTAAACTGATAAAACTGACGTTGCAACCACCAAGGCAATCTTCGATTATTTCATTCCTAATTTCATGAAACATCCCAATAATCAGATAATCATGGCCTACGCAGTGATTTACAGTGAATACCCCTATTTATGTGTTAGCATACTTTGCCCAATGTTAGTGCGAAGGCAGTTATTGAATTAAAATTACTTTCCTTTCACACGCAGAGCAACAATTGCACTCTCGTTTTTTTCACCAAAACTAATTCCATTTTTTTTTCTTATTTGCAGCTGGTACTCGTGGACAATCAATTCGCTGGTCAACGGAGTTTATGCTTTCGGATTTTTATTCATGCTACCACAACTGTTCATCAACTATAAACTTAAATCAGTTGCAACACTGCCTTGGCGGGCTTTGATGTACAAAGCCTTTAACACATTTATAGATGACATTTTTGCATTTATCATCACAATGCCTACATCACACCGAATCGCTTGCTTCAGGGACGACCTAGTGTTTGTAATTTATCTCTATCAAAGATGGTATGCATATTTTTTTTTATTTTCATTTAGGCTGACACAAATTTCGATTTTCTCTTTCTCCCTTTTTTGGTCGGAATTCGAGTTTTTGAGGGGGGACACAAATAAATTATCAAAAAAAAAAAAATAAATAAATAAAAATTTAAAGTGAAATGCGCGGTGACGGGAAAATTTCTTAATGAATCCGATGAGTTTGGGTAATTTTTCATCAAATACATTTATTATTTATTATCCCCCCCCTTGACGAGTCATCGAGTAAAGTGACAAAAGAAGAAAATGAGATTTGTTCCGGCCTTCTCCTTTTCCTCCCCTGTTGGGGAAATTAAGCCACTGCGTCCAATAGGCTGAACTTTTGTTCCGGCCTTAGTTAAAACTAAAATATATATGTGTCATTCGTCGAGTGTGATAACAACTACATACCTAAAATTAGTTACAAGAATATGTTCTTGTTCTTGAAATGTAGCTTGTTTTAACAGATTTATTGAAGGTTACCATCGCTATGCAGACACTATATAGTCTGAAAGTTCATTAATTTCTAATCAAAAATTTAACAGCACAAAAATGTGCAAACTACATTTGCTCAAAAATGTGTTAGGCCTGCACATTTTTAGTAAACATCCATGACGCACAAGGACTGTGTTGGAAACACATTTTTTTGAAATTGCTCGTACGCTCACATGAGCATGCATTTTGCAATAATTTCGATATGGCAACCTCATCACCTTCAAATACCGAAAAGTATTGATATTTTGCAAAAATGTGAGCGTACGAGCAATTTTAAAAAATGTGTGTTTCCGCCTGTGCGGCATGGGTGTTTACTTAAAATGAGAGTTTTTAATTTAGAGAGAATGTCTTAAACTGATAAGCTTTTATCGGTTAGTGCAGCACTAAAGTGTCTCGCGTATACCGAGTAAACTCGCCACTTTGGTATACTCGAGACACTTTACTGCAAACCTGAGACTGCAAATTCAATAGAGTTAATAAGGCCGGAACAAATCTCATTTTCTTCTTTTGTCACTTTACTCGTTAACGAGTCAACGGAGGGGGAGGATGATAAATAATAAGTGCATTTGATGCAAAATTACCCAAACAATTAGGCAAAATCGTCAAACTCATCGGATTTGTTTAGAAATTTTCTCGACGACTCTAGTTTCATTTTAAAAAGTTTAAATTTCTTGAATAATTTATTTGTGTCCCCCCTCAAAATGTCGAATTCCGACCAAAATTTTCCGAGGGGCGGTGACATTAGAGAAAATAGAAATTTGTGTCAGCCTAAACTATAGAGGACGAATGTCGCTGTTGTTCCCTTTGTTCTCGTTCGCAAACATGTCGGGTATCTATCTGTCAAACTGCATACTTTTTCGCTTTGACACTTATATCCCTCCCTATCTCCGCCAGCAAGAGATGTTGCGGCGGTGACGCCAGCGACATTCTTCCTCTATAGTTTATTAACTCTATTGCAAACTCTCATTCCACACATGCATAATCGGTATAATTTTTTTCCATTATTTTAGGTTATACCCCGTTGATAAATCAAGGCTTGACGATGGAACATCTGTATATGATCATGCGAACGACACTGGCTCAACCGAAGATATTCCAACGAACAAGAAAGATAACTAGAGTGGTCAATCCGTCCATGGAGAGCAACGAAACATTCCTAATAAAAAATATTCAACAAGATTAGATAACCTAATATGCTGGGATGGTTTTGAGGTTTCAAACAAAGAGACAAGAAAACCCCGATTTATTCTGCCTATGGTGAACAGAATCCTTACATTTCATTAAAATTATTTTTGTATGATTCCTATTTAACAAATATTTATTTTGTGTGATTTTGCCTTTGGTCATTCTAGAAAGTATTGTGAATTTTACATCTAGTGGATTGGATCAAAAATAGCAGTTCAAAAATAGTACCCCTTTGATTTACACGCGTGCCGCTGTCCGATCACTTTTGCAATATTTTCAACGCCTTGCCACGCCCAGATCTGTGAACGAAAACATTTTATACTTTGTATACACAAAATTCAGCATATTTGTAGTTCCGTGTCAAAAATTGAGCTCAATCCATCAAAGCAAACCATAGTTACATCATCTCAAACTTGGCCATTTTGTATGAAAATCGGCGTTTGTCCGATCAATTATGCACCACAGTGTATGTAGGAAAAGCCTTTTTTATGATCAAATTTGGTTTCTCAAGGAGCTCTGCATGAAAATGCAATTGCATCAAATACATAAAAGCTACTATCTCTTTGTAATATTTGAGCTTAATAAACAGTAGCAAAAATATCATTGAATGTATGTAGGAAAAGCCTTTTTTTTATGATCAAATTTGGTTTCTCAAGGAGCTCTGCATGAAAATGCAATTGCATCAAATACATAAAAGCTACTATCTCTTTTTATTATTTGAGCTTAATAAACAGTAGCAAAAATATCACGGAAAGTATGTAGGAAAAGCCTTTTTTTATGACCAAATCTGGTTTCTCAAGGAGCTCTGCATGAAAATGCAATTGCATCAAATACATAAAAGCTACTATCTCTTTTTAATATTTGAGCTTAATAAACAGTAGCAAAAATATCACGGAAAGTATGTAGGAAAAGCCTTTTTTATGACCAAATCTGGTTTCCCAAGTTAGCTCTACGTGAAAATGCAAGTGCATCAAATACATAAAAGCTACTATCTCTTTGTAATATTTGAGCTTAATAAACAGTAGCAAAAATATCACGGAATGTATGTAGGAAAAGCCTTTTTTATGATCAAATTTGGTTTCTCAAGGAGCTCTGCATGAAAATGCAATTGCATCAAATACATAAAAGCTACTATCTCTTTGTAATATTTGAGCTTAATAAACAGTAGTAAAAATATCACGGAATGTATGTAGGAAAAGCCTTTTTTTTATGATCAAATCTGGTTTCCCAAGTTAGCTCTACATGAAAATGCAATTGCATCAAATACATAAAAGCTACTATCTCTTTGTAATATTTGAGCTTAATAAACAGTAGCAAAAATATCACGGAAACTTTCAGGGTAAACTATCTTTGTAGGTTTAGGGCATATCTGCCTTGAGGTAGGGAGGAAATTCAAGGCGTGGGAAACTTCTTCTATGGACTTCAAATAGCAGAGAGGGAACTCATGTTCTGGAGGAGAATTGTTGTGGACTGTATATGGATATCAAGGAACTTGTGAACATGGGTTTTATTCAAAAATTGTCAAATTAGTTCGATTCAGCAAAGGTACTTGATCTAAAGGAAAGGCATCAGGAGGGGATTCAAAATAGGAAACTTAGGAGACTTAACTTGGCTGGATTCTTCGACTTCAGGATTGGAGGTTTCAAACTTATTTGGGTTGGGTTTACTTTGCACACAGAGGAGCGCATCATAACACGTTGGAAGGCAAAATTCAGTCAGGTGGGATTTCTAAAAGAGGCATATTAATGTTCAACGGCAATTTAGGAAAGGTACTTGGATTCTTAGCAGGGTCTTCATCTTCGGAGGAACGAAATCACAAGGCAATCAGGTTTCAAACTATGGTATGGGCTCTAGGTATTTTCAGGAGACTCAAGGGACTCAAACTTTACAGGGAACTACTTCATGGGATGGAATTTAATTCAGGACTTGGCAAGGACAATCTACAACAAGGAACTCAACATAGGTACGGAATGGCAACTCAATGACGGTAGAGGAAGGCAACTTTGTTAATTCGTTAGAGTTTTCTCAGAGGACTGGGGAAACCACATGAAGCCAGGATAGGCATCTTGCTCGTCTTTCTTCTAGTCGTTGAGTGGACGCGTTCGGGACACGCGCTCTGGGATGGCTTCGCTGGGTCGGGATCGCTTGGATGGTCCATCGGGCGGCTTCCTCAGCCTTTTGTCGGAATGAAGCTGCTTGCATTCACCAGTCGGGCTGACCGGCGGCGGATCCAGTGGTGGTTGGTTCATCATCGACAACACCACGATCCAGTTCTTCTTCTCGGGAGGTTCTCTAACAACCGGACGGGTTCCGGCTATCTTCGGGCTTGGGACTCGTTCTTCCAGGCTCTCGATTCGTTTGAGTGTCGGAAGGATTCCGACTGTCGGTGTGCTTCGCTTTCTGCTAGGAGTGCCGGTTGACGTCAGGCTTGAGTTGGTCACCGGACGGGTACCGGCGGGCATCGGGAAGGGCATATTCACTGGACGGCTTCCAGCAAACATCGAAGACGGCTTGGCTACCGGACTAGTTCCGGCGAACAACACGGTCACCACTAGACCGGTTCTAGTGGACTTTGGAAATGGCTTGATCATCGGATTGGTACCGACGGGCTTCAGGAACATCTTGGCCATCGGGCAGGTGCCGACAGACCACAGCTTGGTTACCGGACGGGCACCGGTGGGCATCACGACACGCACGACCATCGGGTAGGTTTCAACGGCCATCTGGAAAATATTGAACACCGGACGGGCACCGGTGGATCGGAGGATGGACTTCATCACCGGACGGGCACCGGCAGATGTCAGGATTCGTTTTCGTACTGGACTGGTACCAGCGTATTCAGGAAGTGGCTTGACCACCGGACAGGAACCGGCGGACATCTGGACGGACTTGACCACCGGACGGGCACCGATGGGCATCAACTTCGGTTTGGTTGCCGGACAGGAACCGGTGGACTTCAGGGCGACACTGTCTA
The DNA here is from genome assembly GCF_035046485.1 of Aedes albopictus. Classification (NCBI taxonomy): domain Eukaryota; kingdom Metazoa; phylum Arthropoda; class Insecta; order Diptera; family Culicidae; genus Aedes; species Aedes albopictus. The sequence goes on from NC_085138.1 coordinate 206,834,635, forward strand.
CTGGACTGCTTCCAGCGGACATCGGATTCGGTTTGAGCGTCGGACGGGAACCGACGGACATCGGAGCGCAATTGCCCACCGGACTGGTTCCAGTAGACATCGGGATCGGCGTGGCTACCGGAGAAGGACCGGCAAACATCTTGGACGTATTATCCGCCGAACTGGCATCGACGGTTGTCTTGACTACCGGACTGGTACCGATAGACGACGGGCACAGGATCGGCTTGTCCACTGGACTGGCATCAACGGACATCAGGAGTGGCTTGTCCACCGGACGGGAACCGGCAGACATCTGGGAGGACTTGACCACCGGACGGGAACCGATGGGCATCAGGTTGGCTTTAACCACTGGTCGGGAACCAGCCGGTATCTCGTGCGACTTGACCATCGGACGGGAACCGGCAGACTTCTTGGTCGCCGAACGGGTATCGACGGTTGGATTGACTACCGGATTGGTACCGATAGACGATAGACGCAGGCAAGGCTTGCCCACTGGACTGGCACCAGCGGACATCAGGAGTGGCTTGTCCACCGGACAGGAACCGGCAGACACCTGGTTGGAATTGACCACCGGACGGGAACCGGCAGGCATCTCGTTGGACTTGACCATCGGACGGGCACCTATGGGCATCTTGGTTGGCTTGACCACCGCACGGGAACCGGTAGAACTCTTAGTTGTCTTGGCCGCCGAACGGGTATCGACGGTTGGATTGACTACCGGACTGGTACAGATAGACGATGGAGGCAGAATATGCTTGCCCACTGGACTGGCACCAGCGGACAACAGGAGTGGTTTGTCCACCGGACGGGAACCGGCAGGCATCTCGTTGGGCTTGAGCATCGGACGGGCACCGATGGGCATCTTGGTTGGTTTGACCGTCGGACTGGAACCGACGAACATCATATCGGAGTTATTCACCGGACGGGGACCGGTAGAATTCTTGGTCGTCTTGGCCGCCGAACGGGTTGCGACGGGCATCAGGGCGGAATCGACCACCGGAATGGCACCGGTAGACCTTAGGATTGAATTGGCTGCCGAATGGGATTCGGTCGCACGCTGGAACTGCTGGGGTACCGGATAGGAACCGGTCGTAGACTTGAGTTGTGGGGTTACCGAACGGGATTCGGTCACGAACTGCAGCTTCTGGGATACCGGATAGGAACCGGTGGTAGACTGGAACGGCTGGGATACCGGAAGGAAACCGGTCGGATTCTGTTGCGGTTGGAATGCCGGAAGGGAACCGGCCTTACACTGGAGCGACGGGGATACCGAACTGAATTCGGTCACGGACTGCAACTGTTGGGGTACCGGAAGAAGAGCGGTCGGACTCTGCTGCTGCTGGTATGCCGGTAGGGAACCGACCTTGCACTGGGGCGTCTGTGGTACCGGAAGGGATCCGGTCGGACTCTGGGACACCGGAGGCAATCCGGTTGGCTTCGGGATCTGCATGGGCTTGGGATGGAATCCTGGTGGCGATCGGAACGGCTTCAGAACCGGATGGAATCCGGTAGGAATCGTTAACACCTTCGGATAAACTCCAGTCGGATCGAATGGAGATCGGGACGGGTTCGCCACCGGATCAGTTCCGGAGAGCGCTTTGCTTGACGTTGGTGTCTCTGGATCTTTGGATGGAATGCCGACAAACTTGGCTGGCTCGTTGCCGACAAGGACATCCTCCTTGCTCGTCGAAGGATGCTTACTTTCACACGTTGAACGCTCGAAGGCAACGGCTGTCACCTCTTCTTCACACTTGGCTGCTTCTTCGGCCGGCGGGGCTGCCGACTCGGGAATAGTGACCTCGGCGAAATCACTCTCAGGTTGGACCTCGGCTGGTCCACGCAAAGGAATCTTCTTGTCGGAATCCTCGCCGCGTCGTGGCTTCTCGGTCTGGATTGGATTGGAAACACTCGTACTCACCTCATTCTCTTTCGGCAATGACGAGCGTGGCCTCTCCACCACGGTAGGAATCGGAACCGGTTGTTCCGTCGTTTCGCTCGGTGACTGGCTTCTTAGGGTAGGAGGGCTGAGCCAGCGTGTAGTGGTCGCCACGGAGTAGCTGGATGGCGACCTTCGCTTGTTGAAACCATTGTCACTGGTGGTCGGGCAGGAAACAAAAGGGTTTCCACCAAAACGCAGGCTTCGACGTGGATGTCTTCGAAGCGCCAGTAATCCTCATCTAGCTCTTCGAATCTTTCGGCTGGGAGTGCAGACAAAAGTTCACCGTACACTCTCTGGTACTCACGATAATGGCACTGGAGTTCACTCTCAAATGTCTTCACTCGTGCCAAACTCGGTTGGACGACACCACTTTCTTCACTGATTCGTTCTTGGAGCTTCTCAATTCTTGCCTCAACGTGGCTACGTTGGGCGAACAACCTTTTTACTTCGGCCATTCTGGGTTTGGGAACCGCTAGTGTTTGGGAACCACTACACACGCGCGCGATTCACTTTCGGAAGGAATGGTTCGGACTTCTTCACTTGCACTGCATTCTTGCTTTGGGAAACGCTGTCCCTTTCCCTCCGCCAGAGAAAACCACGGAAAAACACTTCTTAACACTGGGATCGAACTACCGGGGCAGGAACACAAGCAATCCCCTCGGTGGGAAAGCTTTATGCTATCGGCGATAGCAATGGAAGGGAATTGTCCCAATCGGCTGATTGGCGACAACACAGCTGCGGTTGCAGCTTCACAGGGCACTGGATCCTTTATCCGGTTCGCTAGGACCAAATGTTCCGTCGGAGGAACAGCACAGGACCGGTAGCTCGATGGGAAGGAGGGGAAACTTTTTGCCTTCGGAAAGGCTGTGGCTTCCATTGGGGAGGAAAAAGCGGTTGTACCCTAAAACTACTTAACTAGCTATTATATTTCGTGTCTGTACAGGTTGGTAGTTGAAAGAAGACTCAACTTGTTTGCGCACGCAAGCTTCTTGAAGGATGGTAGAGAACTGAATGGAGGTAGAAAATCTGTTGCTTGCGCTGCGCTGTGGCGATGGTGGAAACTTCCATTTACATAGGCGGTAGTGCGATAGTTCGGTCGTCGTCGTTGGCTGGCACATAAGGACACGCGGCCACGCGTGGTTGGTCGGTCGATCCTTGCATGATCAATCATTACGTCGTCGCTCGGGCAGGCACAAACGACGTGGTGTGTGTGAGGGTGATAGGGTGATTGTTAGTGGGTTTGGAGCCGTTAATTAGACGCGGCGACTCGAGGTTAGTTTGGTTGGGGAGACAGGGTCAAAATCTAAATGGTACTTCGCGTTGGGAGCGAACAGAATGTATGTAGGAAAAGCCTTTTTACCCTTCTTACACCCATAAGAAGGGTATAAATACCGCTTGGAAAACCGACTTTTGATCCGAGGCCCGCAGGGCCGAGTCACATATACCAATCAACTCAGCTCGACGAATTGAGCAAATGTCTGTATGTGCGTGTGTGTGTGTATGTGTGTGTGTGTGTATGTATGTTACAAAAAAATGTCACTCACGGTTCTCAGCCGTCTGTTGACCGATTTGAGTTCTCTTGGAAGCAAATGAAAGCTACTACATCCTAGTAGAACGCTATTGAATTTTATTTTGATTGGACGTTCGGTTACCGAGATATCTTTCAAAGAGTGCTAGGGAGTAGTACAACTTAATTATTTTAGATATTTTTGACAAAGTGTATCACCATAAATTTCTCAGCCGTCTATCAACCGATTTGGGTTCTTAAGGCCCCAAACGAAAGCTACTACATCCTAGTAGAACGATATTGAATTTTTTTTTGATTGGACGTTCGGTTACCGCGATATCTTTCAAAGAGTGCTAGGGAGTAGTACAACTTAATTATCTTAGATATTTTTGACAAAGTGTATCACCATAAATTTCTCAGCCGTCTATCAACCGAATCGGGTTCTTAAGGCTCGAAACGAAAGCTTCTGCACCCTAGAAGAACGCTTTTGAATTTCATTCCGATTGGACATTTTGTAACCGAGATATCTTTCGGGGAGTACTTTGGAGTAATACAACTTAACTTTTTAAGAGGTCTTTGACAAAATGCTTCATAATAAATGAATCAGCCGTGTGTCAATCGATTTGAGTTCTCTCAGCATCAAATGAAAGCTACAGCATCCAAGTAGTATGCTATTAAATTTCATGCCGTTTGGACATTTTGTTTCTGAGATATCTTTCCACGAGTACTAAGGAGTAATGAAATTTACGCTTTTGAGAGATTTTTGATAAAATGTATCATAATACATTTCTCAGCCGTTTGTCAACAGATTTTTTATGATCATATTTGGTTACACAAGTTAGTTATACATGAAAATGCAATTGCATCAAATACATAAAAGCTACTATCTCTTTGTAATGTTTGAGCTTAATAAACAGTAGCAAAAATATCACGGAATGTATGTAGGAAAAGCCTTTTTACCCTTCTTACACCCATAAGAAGGGTATAAATATCGCTCGAAAAACCGACTTTCGATCCGAGGCCCGGAGGGCCGAGTCTCATATACCAATGAACTCAGCTCGACGAACTGAGCAAATGTCTGTATGTGTGTGTGTGTATGTGTGTATGTGTGTATGTGTATGTGTGTGTATGTGCGTTACAAAAAAAGTCACGCACGTTTCTCAGCCGTCTGTCAACCGATTTGAGTTCTCTTGGAAGCAAATGAAAGCTACTACATCCTAGTAGAACGATATTGAATTTTTTTTCGATTGGACGTTTGGTTACCGAGATATCTCTCGAAGAGTACTTATGAGTCATACTTCTAAACTTTTTAAGATTTTTGACCAAGTGTATCATAATAAATATTTCGACCGTTTGTCAATCGATTTGGGTTCTCTTGGCACCAAATGAAAGCTACAGCATCCTAGTAGATCGCCCAGAAATTTTATTTCGATTGGACTAATAAAAAATATTCAACAAGATTAGATAACCTAATATGCTGGGATGGTTTTGAGGTTTCAAACAAAGAGACAAGAAAACCCCGATTTATTCTGCCTATGGTGAACAGAATCCTTACATTTCATTAAAATTATTTTTGTATGATTCCTATTTAACAAATATTTATTTTGTGTGATTTTGCCTTTGGTCATTCTAGAAAGTATTGTGAATTTTACATCTAGTGGATTGGTTTCAAAAATAGCATTAATGCATTATTGACCATGCGCTAAACTACCAGAAATGCCAGGCACCTTCTAGAACAATGGTTCCCAAACTTGTCGGAGCAATCGCCCCCTTGAAGTGGGGTATTTGTGTTAAAATCTTAAGATACATAAATTGAAAAAGTGTAGTGAATCCCGCTCGATCCCGTTGTGACTTGCATATGTATCGAAAGGGTGTTAGTTCATGCAAAACATAACGTGGAAATTAGCTGCTAATATACGCTATTCTGTATGATCTATCCCCATAAAGTTGGTATAAAAAAGTAAGAAAAACATTCCTAAGTCTTTTAAACGAAAAGATAGCCATTTGCTGTCTTCAGAAAAAATGTGTATTTTTGCAGTATCTACAACTTTCCTGAACATTGGAAAACTGGGAAAATTCATTCTAAAAAGATATTTTGAAAAATCGATTTTAAGGGACATATACACCATTTTTGTTTGCCCTATAACTTTGTTAAACTGCGAGATAGAATTTTTTGGTCTTCGACAAAGTTTCTTCTAAATACATTATCTACAATGTTTTCTTAGACATTTTTCAATTTTGACGTAAAATAAAAAAGGTAATTTTTTTATCTAAGTGTATACCACCCTTAAGTGAAATTTTATTACATCAAAATAAAGTACTTGTAAAATGGAGAAACATTGTAGAAGACCACATAACGCTAATTCCAATAGTTTCTGAGTAAATTCCCATGTCCCACTTTTTACCCTTCTTACACCCATAAGAAGGGTATAAATACCGCTTGGAAAACCGACTTTCGATCCGAGGCCCGCAGGACCGAGTCACATATACCAATCAACTCAGCTCGACGAATTGAGCAAATGTCTGTATGTGCGTGTGTGTGTATGTGTGTGTGTGTGTGTGTGTGTGTGTGTGTGTGTGTGTGTGTGTGTATGTATGTTACAAAAAAATGTCACTCACGGTTCTCAGCCGTCTGTTGACCGATTTGAGTTCTCTTGGAAGCAAATGAAAGCTACTACATCCTAGTAAAACGCTATTGAATTTTATTTTGATTGGACGTTCGGTTACCGAGATATCTTTCAAAGAGTGCTAGGGAGTAGTACAACTTAATTATTTTAGATATTTTTGACAAAGTGTATCACCATAAATTTCTCAGCCGTCTATCAACCGATTTGGGTTCTTAAGGCCCCAAACGAAAGCTACTACATCCTAGTAGAACGCTATTGATTTTTTTTTGATTGGACGTTCGGTTACCGCGATATCTTTCAAAGAGTGCTAGGGAGTAGTACAACTTAATTATTTTAGATATTTTTGACAAAGTGTATCACCATAAATTTCTCAGCCGTCTATCAACCGATTTAGGTTCTTAAGGCCCCAAACGAAAGCTACTACATCCTAGTAGAACGCTATTGAATTTTTTTTTTTTGATTGGACGTTCGGTTACCGAGATATCTTTCAAAGAGTGCTAGGGAGTAGTACAACTTAATTATTTTAGATATTTTTGACAAAGTGTATCACCATAAATTTCTCAGCCGTCTATCAACCGAATCGGGTTCTTAAGGCTCGAAACGAAAGCTACTGCACCCTAGAAGAACGCTTTTGAATTTCATTCCGATTGGACATTTTGTAACCGAGATATCTTGGAGTAATACAACTTAACTTTTTAAGAGGTCTTTGACAAAATGCTTCATAATAAATGAATCAGCCGTGTGTCAATCGATTTGAGTTCTCTCAGCATCAAATGAAAGCTACAGCATCCAAGTAGTATGCTATTAAATTTCATGCCGTTTGGACATTTTGTTTCTGAGATATTTTCCACGAGTACTAAGGAGTAATGAAATTTACGCTTTTGAGAGATTTTTGATAAAATGTATCATAATGCATTTCTCAGCCGTTTGTCAACAGATTTTTTATGATCATATTTGGTTACACAAGTTAGTTATACATGAAAATGCAATTGCATCAAATACATAAAAGCTACTATCTCTTTGTAATATTTGAGCTTAATAAACAGTAGCAAAAATATCACGGAATGTATGTAGGAAAAGCCTTTTTACCCTTCTTACACCCATAAGAAGGGTATAAATATCGCTCGAAAAACCGACTTTCGATCCGAGGCCCGGAGGGCCGAGTCTCATATACCAATGAACTCAGCTCGACGAACTGAGCAAATGTCTGTATGTGTGTGTGTGTGTATGTGTGTATGTGTGTATGTGTGTATGTGTGTGTGTGTGTGTATGTGCGTTACAAAAAAAAGTCACGCACGTTTCTCAGCCGTCTGTCAACCGATTTGAGTTCTCTTGGAAGCAAATGAAAGCTACTACATCCTAGTAGAACGCTATTGAATTTTTTTTCGATTGGACGTTTGGTTACCGAGATATCTCTCGAAGAGTACTTATGAGTCATACTTCTAAACTTTTTAAGATTTTTGACCAAGTGTATCATAATAAATATTTCGACCGTTTGTCAATCGATTTGGGTTCTCTTGGCACCAAATGAAAGCTACAGCATCCTAGTAGATCGCCCAGAAATTTTATTTCGATTGGGCATTTGGTTACAGAGATATCTTTCGAAGAGTACTTCGAATTTATACAACTAAACCTTTTGAGATTTTTGACCAAAAGTATCATAATAAATATCTTAGCCGTCTGTCAACCGATTTCGGTTATCCTGGCACCAAATAAAAGCTACAACATTCTAGTAGAATCCTATACATTTTCATTAGGATTGGACATTTGGTTACCGAGATATCTTTCAAAGAGTACTTGGGAGTAATACAGGTTAATTTTTTGAGATTTTTGACCAAGGGTACCATAATAAATATCTCAGCCGTCTGTCAACCGATTTGGGTTCTCTAAGCACCAAATGAAAGCTACAATATGCTTGTATAAGGCCCTGAAATTTTATTTCGATTCGACATTTGATTACTGAGATATCTTACGTAGAGTATTTCAATAAATTATTTTTTTTATTATATTCACTTGTTATCTTGCATTTGTTTTTGACCAGTCTATGGGAAATTATTTTTCAATAAATAATGCTGATCTCATACAAAGTGTATTCTAGCAGGTTATTGTTTTCAACAAAATTATAATTAACAAATTACAAATACACAGGAATTTTATGAAAACTAACAATATGTTAAATGAAAGCTTTAAATTTATATATTGTGGGAAAAATGCAAGAACTGTACAGCCAAAATAACTAGTTAATGCCAAAACTGATTAACTTAGTAGATGTATCATTTTTGTCCTTTCAACACCATAACCATGAATACCAAGTACTTCGGAGTTAATTTATTCGACTGATTAAGAGATATTAGACAAAGTGCATCTTGCTGATTTTTTTTATCCTTTTGTTAATCGATTCAAGATTATTTGGCAGTTAACAAAAGATACAATATTCCAGAATATGAAAGCTATTTTTTTAACATTCCATATAAGATTCTTGGAGGTATCTGGCATTACTGGTAAGTCCATGGTCTATGCTATTTTGGGAACCATTTCACTAGATGTCAAATCCACAATATTTTCTAGAACTTTTGGCCAATCGCACAAAATAAATTTGCTTAATACGCATAATACAACAATATTTTTAATAAGTATAAGAAGGGTTCTGTTCACCATAGGTGGATTAAATCGGGTTTTTATGATCAAATTTGGTTTCTCAAGGAGCTCTGCATGAAAATGCAATTGCATCAAATACATAAAAGCTACTATCTCTTTGTAATATTTGAGCTTAATAAACAGTAGCAAAAATATCATTGAATGTATGTAGGAAAAGCCTTTTTTTTTATGATCAAATTTGGTTTCTCAAGGAGCTCTGCATGAAAATGCAATTGCATCAAATACATAAAAGCTACTATCTCTTTTTATTATTTGAGCTTAATAAACAGTAGCAAAAATATCACGGAAAGTATGTAGGAAAAGCCTTTTTTTAATGACCAAATCTGGTTTCTCAAGGAGCTCTGCATGAAAATGCAATTGCATCAAATACATAAAAGCTACTATCTCTTTTTAATATTTGAGCTTAATAAACAGTAGCAAAAATATCACGGAAAGTATGTAGGAAAAGCCTTTTTACCCTTCTTACACCCATAAGAAGGGTATAAATACCGCTTGGAAAACCGACTTCCGATCCGAGGCCCGCAGGGCCGAGTCACATATACCAATCAACTCAGCTCGACAAATTGAGCAAATGTCTGTATGTGCGTGTGTGTGTATGTGTGTGTGTGTGTGTGTGTGTGTGTGTGTGTATGTATGTTACAAAAAAATGTCACTCACGGTTCTCAGCCGTCTGTTGACCGATTTGAGTTCTCTTGAAAGCAAATAAAAGCTACTACATCCTAGTAGAACGCTATTGAATTTTATTTTGATTGGACGTTCGGTTACCGAGATATCTTTCAAAGAGTGCTAGGGAGTAGTACAACTTAATTATTTTAGATATTTTTGACAAAGTGTATCACCATAAATTTCTCAGCCGTCTATCAACCGATTTGGGTTCTTAAGGCCCCAAACGAAAGCTACTACATTCTAGTAGAACGCTATTGATTTTTTTTTTTGATTGGACGTTCGGTTACCGCGATATCTTTCAAAGAGTGCTAGGGAGTAGTACAACTTAATTATTTCAGATATTTTTGACAAAGTGTATCACCATAAATTTCTCAGCCGTCTATCAACCGATTTGGGTTCTTAAGGCCCCAAACGAAAGCTACTACATCCTAGTAGAACGCTATTGAATTTTTTTATTTTGATTGGACGTTCGGTTACCGAGATATCTTTCAAAGAGTGCTAGGGAGTAGTACAACTTAATTATTTTAGATATTTTTGACAAAGTGTATCACCATAAATTTCTCAGCCGTCTATCAACCGAATCGGGTTCTTAAGGCTCGAAACGAAAGCTACTGCACCCTAGAAGAACGCTTTTGAATTTCATTCCGATTGGACATTTTGTAACCGAGATATCTTTCGGGGAGTACTTTGGAGTAATACAACTTAACTTTTTAAGAGGTCTTTGACAAAATGCTTCATAATAAATGAATCAGCCGTGTGTCAATCGATTTGAGTTCTCTCAGCATCAAATGAAAGCTACAGCATCCAAGTAGTATGCTATTAAATTTCATGCCGTTTGGACATTTTGTTTCTGAGATATCTTTCCACGAGTACTAAGGAGTAATGAAATTTACGCTTTTGAGAGATTTTTGATAAAATGTATCATAATACATTTCTCAGCCGTTTGTCAACAGATTTTTTATGATCATATTTGGTTACACAAGTTAGTTATACATGAAAATGCAATTGCATCAAATACATAAAAGCTACTATCTCTTTGTAATATTTGAGCTTAATAAACAGTAGCAAAAATATCACGGAATGTATGTAGGAAAAGCCTTTTTACCCTTCTTACACCCATAAGAAGGGTGTAAATATCGTTCGAAAAAGCGACTTTCGATCCGAGGCCCGGAGGGCCGAGTCTCAATGAACTCAGCAATGAACCAATGAACTCAGCTCGACAAACTGAGCAAATGTCTGTTTTTTTTTTTTTTATTTTTTTTTTTTTTTTATTTTTTTTTTTTTTATTTTTTTTTTTTTTTTTTTTTTTTTTTTTTTTTTTTACTTGGTGGTAAAGCCTTTCTGCCTTCCCGACACGCGTTTGATAAGCATGACCAGGGCTACCGATTTCGTCCATCGCGTGCCAGTTCGTGAGGGACTCAGAACAGAGAAGAGAACTCTGAACCCTACGCCTCTAACCTCCACCAAGGTCTACAGTGCCTGCTTCCCCCGGATTCCACTAGAAGCGACTACTTCGGGGGGGCTGTGCTCATGCACTTCACTTGTTATCAGGCATAGCTAGTCACGCTAGATCGCTGACTTTATCTCCAACATAACTGCTGCGCTCTCATGAGCTTTATCTTAATCTTTAACTGCTGCGCTCTCGTGACCTTTGACATACTGCTGCTGCTCTCCAAGATGACCAGTGGAATGCCGAGGTCAGTTCGGCAATGCCAGTTGGAGGGTGGCTATTCTACTTCGGGTGGCTTTCTCGCTGCGTTCGTTGACCTTTTCCTGGGCGAACCGGTTGAGTGCCGAGGTCGGTCCGGCGATTCCGGTTGGAGGGTGGCTTCCGGTTCGCTGGCGCCCCGACGACTCGAACCCGGTTCGCTGGCGCCCCGACGACTCCCGGTTGATTCGACGTAGTTTCTTGCGACTCAGCGTAGTCCCCGGCGGTGGAGCTAGCTTACTCCGACGGAGAGTTCTCCGGCGGTAGAATATCTCCCGACACCGTTGTTCGCGTTGCGTATTCCTTCGATGTTGATTGGCAGGGTGTCGAAGTCGGTCCGGCGATTCCGGTTGGAGGATGGCTTCCGGTACGCTGGCGCTCCGACGACCCGAACCAGTGGTTTTCCACGGGCGCTGATTACTCAGATAGTCCCCGGCGGTGAATCTATCCTACTCCGACGAAGAGTTCCCCGGCGATGGAAGATCTTCCGAACCGATACTTCCCAGATCGGTGCCGAGGTCGGTCCTGCGATTCCGGTTGGAGGGTGACTTCCGGTTCACAGGCGCCCCGACGACCATTCACTGGTGCTTCTCGCGACATACTCGTCCTAGTCCCCGGCGGTGGAGCTAGCCTACTCCGACGGAGAGTTCCCCGGCGATGGAAGTTCTCCCGAACACGGTGGTTTGATCCCGACCAGTCAGGTGCCGAGGTCGGTTCGATGATTCCGGTTGGAGGGTGGCTTCCGGTTCACCGGCGCCCCGACGACCCAAGACCAGAGCGTTACGACTACTCGGACTAGTCCCCGACGGTGGATCTAGCCTACTCCGATCGCGATCCGATGCCCTTTGGTCTTCACGCCATTTCCGCTGCAGTGACGACAGGATCTGTCCCACAGCCCTGTTCACCGCATTCCAGGTGCTTTCTTCCCGACACATTCGTTCTACAATGTTGTCGGGGCTAAGGCTTGTGATACTCTCCGCTAACATCCCGTCTCGTGCTGCCCTGAATCTGGGACAGTGGAAAAGCACGTGCTCTGGTGTTTCCTCATTACTCGGGCATGCTGGGCAAAGTGGGGACTCTGCGTGCCCGAATCGATGCAGGTACTTCCGGAAACATCCGTGGCCTGACAAGAACTGTGTCAGGTGAAAGTTGACCTCCCCGTGTTTCCTATCCAACCAGGTTGAAACGTTCGGAATGAGCCGATGGGTCCATCTTCCGTTTTCAGCGTTATCCCACTGCTGTTGCCACTTTCTTACGGTGTCAGCTCGGGCTCTTCTTCGGACTCCTGATATGCCTCTATCTCTATAGCACTCGTTTTCTTCCTCGAGTAGAAGATCTATGGGAATAGTTCCGGCTATCACGTAGACTGCTTCTGACGAAATTGTACGGTACGCACTGCATACTCGCATGGCCATCAACCTGAACGTACTGTTCAGCCGAGATCTGTTCCTCCTTGTCTGTAGTGCCGTCACCCACACAGGCGCTGCGTATCGGAGCACCGATGTGGACACACTTGCCAGTAGTCGCTTCTTGCTACTGCTGATCGCTGAGTTGTTGGGCATGATCCGAGATAGTGCCGAAATCACCTTTGCAGCCCTTTCACACGCGTAGTCGACGTGACTATTAAAGTTTAGCCTATCGTCTAACATAACTCCCAGGTGTCTCACATTCCGCTTCGATTCGATGATGCACTCTCCGACCGAAATTCTCGCCTGTTGTACCGCCTTTCGATTGCTTATCAAAACCATCTCGGTCTTGTGATGAGCTAGGGCCAGCTTTTTCCCCCGCATCCAGTTTTCGACAACATCTATCGCCTCCGTGGCGAGCACTTCTACTTCCTCCAATGATTCATCGATCACTAGGAGCGCCACGTCGTCCGCGAAACCGATAATCTTCACGCCCCTGGGGAGGCGCAGCTTCAGTACTTCGTCATACATAGCATTCCAGAGGGTCGGACCGAGAATGGATCCCTGGGGAACTCCCGCTGTTATGGTTTTACTTCTTCTCCCGTTGTCAGTATCGTAGATCAATGTCCGATTCTGAAAATAGCTGCTCATAATGCTACAGAGGTACTCGGGAACTCTCAGTTTGTGCAGCGCATCGGCGATTGCAACCCAACTAGCACTGTTGAACGCATTTTTCACGTCCAGCGTGATCACTCCGCAGTAGCGGTTACCTCTTCTCTTTTGATTTTGCGCCGTCTGCATTGCTTCCACGACCGTTCGGATGGCATCGACAGTGGATCTACCCCTCCGGAAGCCAAACTGCATATCGGACAGGCCGTGCTCTCCTTCCGTGTATTTTGTGAGCCTGTTGAGGATCACTCTTTCCAGCACTTTGCCGACAGTATCCAACAGGCAGATTGGCCTGTATGCTGAAGGATCTCCAGGAGGCTTCCCTGGTTTCGGCAGTAGCACAAGATTTTGGCGCTTCCATATGTCGGGGAAGTTGCCATCATTGATACACCTTTGAAACGTAATCCTAAATAGTTCCGGGTTCGTTAGGATTGCTGTTCGCATCGCTACGTTCGGGATACCGTCTGGTCCCGGAGCCTTCTTTGTTTTAAGAGCTTTTGCTATTGTTATCAGCTCCTCGTTGGTTATTCGAGCTTCCGCTTCCTGATCCTCCTGAGCACCGTACGGTGTGGGTGGCCAACCCGTCAGTTCATGCTGCGGAAATAGCGCGTCTACGATGGCTTTCATCTTCTCCGGACACCTTTCCGGTGGTACAGCTGGTCCCCTTATTTTCGCCATGGCTACTCTGTAGGCGTCTCCCCACGGATTAGAATTTGCGTTCCGACAAAGCTCTTCTAGACATGCCTTTTTGCTGAGCTTGATTTCTCTGTTAAGTGCAGCTCTAGCTGCCGTATAAGCTGGCCTGCGAACTGCTCTTTCAGCGTCGTTGCGGGCTCTCTGCATTCTCCTCCGAGCTCGGTGACAGTTCGCTCGTAGGTCGGCGATCTTCGAGTTCCACCAATAAGCTGGGGGCCGACTGTGTCTTGGCTTGCCCTCTCTCGGCATGGTTGCATCGCACGCGCGTGATAGTAGCGCAATCAGCTCGTCCACGCTGGGGTTAACTACAGCTTCCAGCCGCAGCGCTTCCGCGAACACGTCTTTGTTAAAATTCGCGATTTTCCACCTCCGCTCATTTACCTGCGCTCCGCCTGATACCACCTGTGGATCGCGCCCAATGCGATATCGGATTGCTTGATGGTCGCTGTGGGTATATCCCTCGTGCACTCTCCAATTTCTGATCAGTCCAGGGCTGCAGAAAGTAACGTCTATTATGGATTCTCGACCTTCCCTACGGTAGGTGTTGATAGTACCTTCGTTGGCAAGATCGACGTTCAACTTGGCAAGCGCCTCTAGGAGGTTGCTCCCTCTTGGACTTGTAAGGCGGCTGCCCCATTCGATCGCCCAAGCATTGAAGTCACCGGCTATAACAGCAGGTCTACGATCCGTTAGCTCTTCAGTTAGCTTGTCCAGCATCTGGTTAAACTGCTCTATTGTCCATCTTGGAGGTGCATAGCAGCTGCAGATGAAAACGCCATTAATTTTGGCGATCACGAAGCCTTCATCTGCGGTATACACCACTTCTTGCAAGGGGTATTTTCCCACTGTCCATATCGCTGTTGTTTTAGCTCTGTCTGACGTCCAGTTCCCATTTCCTGGTGGAATACGGTAGGGCTCAGAGATAATAGCGACATCGCACTTGTGTTCCGCAACTGATTGCCACAACAACTGTTGGGCTGTATCACAGTGGTTGAGGTTTACTTGTACTATCTCCACTGGGGTTTCGTTGTACTCGCTCGTTTGAAGGCCGCGCATTTCGTGCCTCCTGTAGCGTGGTTGCTGCTATCCTTCGTGTTTGCGCAAATCAGGCATTTCGGAGGCTTGCTGCAGCCCTGCGCTTTGTGGCCTTCTTCTCCACACCTTCTGCATAGATTACTTCTATCCGGCCCTTTACAGTACCGTGCGATGTGCCCGAACTCTTGACACCTGAAGCACACTTCAGGTTCAGAGACACTCAGTGGGCACTCGGACCTGCCTACTCTCACGATTCCTATCCTCAGCACCTTGTTGGCAGCATCAATCGGTAGTTTAATCGCTGCCACCTTGGTACCGGAAGGTCCATTTCGTATGCGGATGGACATCCGGACTTCTCCCAGCTCACATTGCTCTTTCAAAGCAAGCCTTATATCTTCCTCCGACGTGATCTCATCCAGGTCTTTACACGTAATAGTCGCCTCTGGACACAAGGCTATCACTTCCACCATGTTGCCCAAAGCTTTCTCGGTTAGCTCTTTGTACGAAACGCTGCTAGCTTTTGGTTCCTTTTTCAACAAGAGGATCATCTCTCCGTTGCGGGTACGCTTGATCTTCTTCACGTCTGCTCCTAGCTCGTTGAGGTTCGGATTCGTCCTCATGGCACGTAAGACCTCCACGTACGAGTCGCCGCTTGCTTTAACGATAAGAGCCTCGCCCTTATTCTTCCTCCTGACCAATTTAGGTTTTTCGGGTCTGGTTTTCTTCTTCGCTTTTCCCTTCTTTCTACCGAAGACCTGCCAAGAACTATGGATGTTTACCTCGTCAGTTGCTTCGAGAGTCGGCTGGACTTCAGTGACACTAGCTTCCTTGTGCTTCTTGGAGCCACCTGGCCTAGCATCTCCAGGCGATGCCCTTTGCCTCTTCGGTGTGAAGTAAGGCGTGGTCTGCATCCTTGGGGGAATACTTCTCGCTACGTTCACTTCATTCGCAACCGTGTTGACTTCTGCCCTTCGCGCTTCCGCCGCGCGACTTGCTTCAATGGCAGTCTTGGCCACTGACAACTCCTTCTCCGCTGCTTCTGCTCTCTGAACTACGTGTTTCCACTCCTTTACAGCCGATCCAAGAGCGCCTTGGATCTTGATCACCAACGCCTTGATGTCTTTGTGGACGTTGCTTCTCTTGTCGACATACTCGTGAAGCTCGTCCACTAGCTTTTTGGCTGCCTCCACCCTCGGTTGTTTTGGTGGTTTTGTCCACACACTGAACTGCAGTTGTTGCTGCTGCTGCTGCTGCTGTTGCTGCTGCTGCTGTTGCTGCTGCTGCTGTTGCTGCTGCTGCTGTTGCTGCTGCTGCTGCTGTTGCTCCTGCTCTTGTTCGAGCTGCGTTTGCACCTGTTGGGTTTGCGGCGGTGGTGTCCGCGTTAAACCCCTTCTGACAAACGGATTTGCCGCTCCTACTTCGCTTTGACTTTTATCTTCTTCCATTCTTCAGGGTCCCCCCTCCGAGCCGCTATCTCCATCCGCCGTACGTAGTCGCCTTCGTGATCCCATGGTTATCTATACCTGCAAGCGTCTATGCCTGCAGGCAGTGAGGCCATGCTAGGGTTGACACGGACCCTTATGGGGGCTGGGTTCAGTGCCAGATCAGCATAGATCGGGAATGATTCATCCGAACCTACGTACCCATCAGAATTGATGGACAGATTTCGAACGTAACCGGAGGCCTGCCAAGGTTTTACCGGGACGGAGGCAGTCGCGCCATGAGCCCACTCGCCGTTTCAAGTCGGTATCACCCTTCCTTACTCAGGGAGCAGAATGACACGCCTGTCAGCCCAACATCGCCATCCTATCCATGATTCGTAACATGTCCGTTGTAATACGCCTTCACCAGTATACCATAATCAGGATGTTACTGGCATCGATCCTGATGTGCCGGTTGGCACTCCAATTGTTGGGCTAAGGCACTTTGAAAGCGGTACCAGGTCGCTTGTACGGAGTTGCTTACGGATGTGTGGCTTTTTATGGAGATCCAACAGAGCCCACTGTTGAACCCCCACCACATCCTAGGCATCCTCTGCTTGAGCTAACTGGGAGGAGCTCGGTCACTTCTCGAGAGAAGTGCCAAAGGTGGTAATCCATACGGATGTATGGAGTTTTTTCGCTTAAGAAATAATTCCTAAGCTCCCACCCGACTCGCAGAGGGGGGGTTCGTCAAGCCCCTGGACTCCTGTCCCTGCTGCCCTTGAGCAAATGTCTGTATGTGTGTGTGTGTGTGTATGTGTGTATGTGTGTATGTGTGTGTGTGTATGTGCGTTACAAAAAAAAGTCACGCACGTTTCTCAGCCGTCTGTCAACCGATTTGAGTTCTCTTGGAAGCAAATGAAAGCTACTACATCCTAGTAGAACGCTATTGAATTTTTTTTCGATTGGACGTTTGGTTACACAAGTTTACAAAATAAAACGAAAGTCGTGAACTTCTGTCAACGACCAAAATTTTTGAAGCATAATTTAGCGCTGATTTCGAAACCGTGCTTCAAAAAATTTAAAGTAGAACAGTTTTTGAATTTTAGCTCAATATCGAGTTTTACAACTTTTTAAAATATGGAATTTAATAAAATTCAAATATCTTGCGTTTTGTTCAACCAATTTTAAATCTTTTTCCATAAATTAAAAGCTGAATACAATACCATTCGATCATCTGAATGCAGGTTTTGCGTCAGATTGATGAAATTCAAGATATTGGCGAGTTTTGGGGACGATCTCCTTAAATTTTAGTAAAATTTCCAAAAATATATGAAGAAATGTATTTTTTTCAATAAGAAAAAAATAATTTAAAAATTCTTTCTCAACGTTTATTTGACATATCATATGTAGGCAAGTTACAGTAAAAAATTCAGCTCAATCGGAGCATTGATTACGGAGAATGAGATATGTGAAGTGAGCGACTTTACTTAAAAATGGAACAAAAATCGATTTCAAATCATCAACCTTGTATGGAAAGTCGAAAAATTTTCCGCTCTACTGTAATTTTTTTCATTCGCGTTTTCGAACTCAGGGCATGATTCTACACCAAAAACAATCATCAGCTTACCGAGTTCAAAAATGCTGTAAACTAGTGTTACCGAGATATCTCTCGAAGAGTACTTATGAGTCATACTTCTAAACTTTTTAAGATTTTTGACCAAGTGTATCATAATAAATATTTCGACCGTTTGTCAATCGATTTGGGTTCTCTTGGCACCAAATGAAAGCTACAGCATCCTAGTAGATCGCCCAGAAATTTTATTTCGATTGGACATTTGGTTACAGAGATATCTTTCGAAGAGTACTTCGAATTTATACAACTAAACCTTTTGAGATTTTTGACCAAAAGTATCATAATAAATATCTTAGCCGTCTGTCAACCGATTTCGGTTATCCTGGCACCAAATAAAAGCTACAACATTCTAGTAGAACCCTATACATTTTCATTAGGATTGGACATTTGGTTACCGAGATATCTTTCAAAGAGTAC
The DNA here is from genome assembly GCF_035046485.1 of Aedes albopictus. Lineage (NCBI taxonomy): Eukaryota > Metazoa > Arthropoda > Insecta > Diptera > Culicidae > Aedes > Aedes albopictus. The sequence continues at coordinate 206,853,020 of NC_085138.1, forward strand.
TTGGGAGTAATACAGGTTAACTTTTTGAGATTTTTGACCAAGGGTACCATAATAAATATCTCAGCCGTCTGTCAACCGATTTGGGTTCTCTAAGCACCAAATGAAAGCTACAATATGCTTGTATAAGGCCCTGAAATTTTATTTCGATTCGACATTTGATTACTGAGATATCTTACGTAGGGTATTTCAATAAATTATTTTTTTTATTATATTCACTTGTTATCTTGCATTTGTTTTTGACCAGTCTATGGGAAATTATTTTTCAATAAATAATGCTGATCTCATACAAAGTGTATTCTAGCAGGTTATTGTTTTCAACAAAATTATAATTAACAAATTACAAATACACAGGAATTTTATGAAAACTAACAATATGTTAAATGAAAGCTTTAAATTTATATATTGTGGGAAAAATGCAAGAACTGTACAGCCAAAATAACTAGTTAATGCCAAAACTGATTAACTTAGTAGATGTATCATTTTTGTCCTTTCAACTGTAGCATACTAATTATTCCAAATTAACAATCATAAAATTACACTGATTAGGGTTTCCCAAATGGTCAACGACGGGAAATACCGACTTACTTTCTTACCTCTTCGAGTTGTAAAAACCCAAACAACCTTTTTACCAACAAACAAAAAACCCATCGCTTTTAACCTTTCTTTCAACCGTCAACAAAAAAAACCCATACGTAACGGCACTGCAATGCCAAGGCAATGAACAATAAACTTACCTTTTAGATAAACATCACTTACCTGTAAAAACATCACCAGACTGTTGTACAAACAGCTACCTAGGCTAAGAGAAATGTGTAAACATAGTATATAAGATATAGTGAACATTAAAGACACATGATTCGTGAAGTTCAAGTTTAACTGAGCGGACACGCTGTCCGTTGTTTTATTCCTCAAGTTGTGACGTTCACCGCCAATCCTCTCTGAGTTTCTTCCGACCAGAACACCAGCGAACACGATGTTCGAAATGATTGTTGTTTAACTGCTAAAGTGTTATTATAGGCCGATGCCGTCGCAGTTCCCGAATCCGCCGAGCGAGACGAAGAATTATTTCGTTCAATTATACATTATATTGTTTCCGACTAGAACATGGCGACCGGTGATTTAAATCTGCAATCATCGAATTAGAAGTGTGCGATACAAAAGTGAAACAAGTGCTTTGGTAGTGACAAACATTAAAGATGGGCTGGTTTTCTACAGAAAATTTTATTACAAACAACAACATGGCGGTCGAGGAAACGAGGATAATCGCAATCGTACTCGTGGTACTCACAGTGATATTAGTTGCTTTCGGAATGTTTAAGGCTTACAATAGCCATATGAAGGCCCATGTGAAGCACGCGGCAACAAGAGAGGCTGTGTTAAATAACGTTCGCGCGTTATAACAGACTAATGTTTAGAGTCCCATGTGGAACACCCGGCTGTCGGCCGATTTGGGCACGCCTTCCAGAAGAACGAAGCACGACGGAACCTACAACAACGACGATAACCAACACCGTGAGTGAAAAAGACAATGAAACAGAACATATGGTGTGCCTAGTATCCATCACAATATTAGTGTTTGTGTTGACAGTGCTAATTATCACTGTTTCGTACGTTTACATGCAGCGCAAGAAGACGAACGCGCAAACGAAATTAATACAAGTGATCATCGCGGCAGCGCAGTCCGCCGCAGTGGAAAAAGGTGAAATGCAGTAGCACAATTCCGTGGTCAGCATCATCAAAATATAACAAGTCCAGGGGCGAACGGTCGAGGCCAGATCACCCTGTGGGACAATGCAACGAACGGAGCGCAGAGATCCATAATTTCAGGGGCGAACGGTCAGAACCAGACCACCCTGAGCAACGAAAGGGGCGAACGGTCAGAACCAGACCACCCTTAGGGCACGAGAACGAGCATTAAAACAAATTCTTCGGACTGGTTGGTATGATCTTAAATTAAATTAATCCTTTTTCCTATACGATGCAATAAATCAGATGACCAGATTGAAGGAAATCAACCAATACATAAGCAGAGAACATCTAAATTTATTAAAAAGCATAAATCGTCCACGCTCATTACAAGGGGTAACAGAAAAAACCGAAATCTTGAAAGATTTATTTATCGAATACAAACTCATTTTAAACAAATACGCCAATAGAATACCACCATTAGAATGGAATAGAGAGATAGAAGCGTACCAGGCACTTAAAACAAAATATAATGAATGTATGAATATTCTGGAAAATACGCAGATAGCTACTACCTCTCGAAAGTATTCATTAAAATCTGTGGCAAAAACAATTATCATATGCAAACGCTTAAGTGGCGACAAATATTCGTGGGATTATTCACCCACTGTTTCCATCACGTCAAATCCAAATCCTTCTAATACACGTTTGTTCAAGTCCGTTGTCAACGCCATAATATTTTGCCAAAAATTAAGTGGAAGCGTTAAACCGTGGCAAAATACACCCACCGTTTCCATCACGTCTACACAAAACACACAAATTATTACAATGCCAGACCCGGCACCTTTTGACGTCAAGTCAGCGACGGCGATCGTACAGCCATACGACGGCTCACACGATGCCCTGAACACTTTTGTCGACTCAGCTAATTTGCTGAAAGAACTGACCACCGCGGAACACGTACCGATTGCAATACGGTTTTTAAAAACCAGGCTGACCGGAAAGGCTCGGTTGGGCCTACCAGATGCTTTAGCCACTATCGATGAGTTGGTCAACGATGTTAAAAACAGATGCAAAGGCACTGTAACATCCGAGACCATCGTGGCCAAATTAAAGACCACCAAACAAAGGGGAGACACGGAGAAGTTTTGCAACACCGTCGAGTCCCTATGCCATCAGCTACAAGCAACATACGTGGAGGCCGGAGTGCCAACTGCCGTAGCGAAACAAATGGCAACCAAAGCAGGAGTTGACGCCCTCACCTCCGGCGTTACCAATAATGAAGCCAGGTTAATACTGAAAGCATCTACTTTCACGGACATTAATCAGGCAATTCAAAAGGTAACGGAAAACGCGACAACCAACAATATCGACACCCAAGTCCTAGCGTTCAATTCAAACCCTAGGCACAACGAGAGGAACTCGTTTAGTCCCTCGTTTAGTCAAAATCGTGGGTATCAAAACCACTACGGACATCGCGACAATTACAGAAGTCAAGATCAACGGCAATCACAACCACAACACAGAAATAATTTCAACCGAAATTATACTAGAAAGGGATCCCAACAACCCCGACCTCAGTCCAATCAACCGCAATATAACAACCCACCGCAAAGATTCTATAACGGTTATAATAGTAATCGCTTCCAGCGTGGAAGGTCCAACTTCCCATCAAGAACCATTTATACCACGAGCGCCGAACAGGCTCAACCATTGCAGGCGTCAATGTCATTCGACACCCCAACTTCAATGGCAGTAGTACAAAACCATCATCAAAGGCTGATGATGCCACCGGGTGGCCCAGTTATGCAACCAGGTGGCTCGACGCAAAACAATACTTTTTTAGGGCACCAGGGCCAGTACACGGGCCCACCAAATCACTATATACAATAAATACTAGTGCAGCCAATTTTGTGACGTTATACGTACAAATGGCCAATCGCAAATGCACGTTTATCGTCGACACAGGAGCCGAAATTTCGCTTAGTAAGATAGGATTATTAAATCCTATGCAAATGATTAACACTAATGTAGTCTTTAGGGTAACCGGTATTACAGAAGGCGTCACCACCACAATTGGTGAAACCAATACGAACATCACTTTTTCAAACAATTTAACGGTAAATCATTCGTTCCAACTAGTTGGAGATGATTTCCCCATCTTGACCGACGGTATTTTAGGTCGAGATTTCTTCATTAAATACAAATGCACATTAGATTACGAGAGTTGGTTGCTCAACTTTAACTTTAATAATAGTTTGGTATCAGTACCCATAGAAGATAAGATTAATGACAGTATCTTGATTCCAGCAAGATGCGAAGTTATTAGGAAAATACCGAACTTTGAAGTAACCACCGATTCAGTGGTTTTGTCACAAGAAATCATTCCAGGCGTATTCTGCGCGAATACTATAGTTTCGCCAAATGCTCCGTATGTAAAACTAATAAATACGACCTCCAAACAGGTTGCTATTGCACGTTTTGAACCGAAAATTGACCCATTAAATGATTACACTAAGCCTGAGCCCAAAGGCAGTGATGCTCAAATAAATCGAAACGTTCGGTTAAACAAAATATTTTCAGAAATTAAACTGGATCAAGTTTCATCCCATGTACGACCGAAACTGAAAAAGTTAGTCAAAGATTTTCCGGACATATTCTGTTTACCTGGAGAAAACCTGACCACTAACAATTTTTATTCACAGCATATCCCATTACAGGATACTGCACCGGTGTATATACCCAATTATAAAAGTATTCACTCCCAACAAAAAGAAATTCAGGATCAGGTACAAAAGTTAATTGATGAAGACATTATTGAACCATCGGTGTCTTCGTACAATTCACCTATCCTATTAGTACCAAAGAAATCAGACGATGCTTCAAAGAAATGGAGGCTCGTCGTGGATTTCAGACAATTAAACAAAAAGGTGCTGGCAGATAAATTTCCATTGCCTCGCATAGACACTATTTTGGACCAATTAGGTCGAGCTAAATATTTCAGTACGCTTGATCTTATGTCGGGATTCCACCAAATCCCCCTAGATCAAGAGTCCAGGAAGTATACTGCTTTCTCCACTCCTTCTGGACACTTTCACTTCAAAAGATTACCATTTGGGTTGAATATCAGCCCAAACAGCTTTCAAAGAATGATGAATATAGCAATGGCTGGACTTACTCCAGAATGTGCTTTCATCTACATCGATGATATTGTAGTTACAGGATGTTCTTCTGACCATCATCTTGATAACTTACGAAAAATATTTGAACGACTAAGGCATTACAATTTGAAACTTAATGCCAGTAAATGTAAATTTTTCAGAGCCGAGGTTACTTATCTTGGTCATAAAATTACAGATCAAGGAATTCTGCCGGATGACTCAAAATTCGATTTATTGAAAAACTTCCCTACACCCACAAACGCAGAAGAAGCTCGTAGATTTGTAGCTTTCTGCAATTACTATAGGAAATTTGTCCCAAACTTTGCGCATATTGCCAAACCATTAAATGATTTACAGAAAAAAGGTTCAACGTTTCAATGGACCAAAGCTCATGAAAAAAGTTTTCAGACACTCAAACAATATTTGATGTCACCTCAGATTTTGCGCTATCCAGATTTCTCTAAAAAATTTATACTGACCACAGATGCATCGGATATAGCATGTGGTGCTGTACTTTCCCAAATGTACGAAAATGGAGACTTCCCAGTTGCGTTTGCAAGCAAAAGTTTCACACCAGGAGAGCGTAATAAACCAATAATTGAAAAGGAGTTAACAGCAATTCATTGGGCCGTTAACTATTTCACACCATACTTGTACGGAAATAGGTTTTTGGTCAGGACAGACCATAGACCTCTAGTATACTTATTCAACATGAAGAACCCTACATCGAAACTCACTAGAATGAGAGTCGATTTAGAAGAATTTAATTTTGACATTGAATTCGTAGCGGGAAAAGCAAACGTTTGTGCGGACGCGCTCTCACGTATTGCAATTCCTACTACCTCAGAACAACTCAAAACGCTAAGTGTTCTCATGGTTAACACAAGAGCCATGGCAAGAAAAAAAGCAACATTAACTACGTCCACGGATTCAAAGAAAAACTGCAGTAAGACTGATCATCTTACAGCTTGGCAAACCGAGAACCCGTCATACACCACAAAACTACTTAAACTTGGTTCTGAAGTGCACCACAACCAGTTAAGAATGTTCATTTTTAACCATAATTATAAGAAAATTTTAGGAGCAGTCAACGTTCCGCTAACGCGCGCTAATGGAAGCCGAACACTAGAGTTCGCGTTTCTAGAAATTGGAAAAATACTCGAGAAATACGGAAGAAATATTATCGCATTATCAACAGAGGACATTTTGTTTAGAAACGCATCCCTGCATACTATAAAGGAAATCGTTAACACAACCATTTCCAGTTATCAGCTAATCATATACAAACCTCCAACAATATTGACGAAGCAGGAAGATATAAACCATATATTACATCAACACCACGCTACTCCGGTAGGTGGACATGTTGGACAACATCGTTTATATCTAAAAATTAGAGAGTTTTACAAATGGAAAAATATGAAAAATGACATCACAACCTATGTCAGGAATTGCGAAACATGTAAATTAAATAAAATCACTAGACATACTAAGGAAGCAGAAGTCGTAACCACTACTCCTTCCAAGGCATTTGAAGTCCTTTCAGCGGATACAGCTGGACCCTTTACAAGAACTCACAGCGATAATAGATATATTTTAACCATTCAATGCAATTTGAGCAAGTACATAGTTCTCATACCACTAGCTAATAAAGAAGCCAATACGATTGCCAAGGCACTCGTAGAAAATTTTATCCTCAAATATGGACACTTCCTTGAATTAAGAACGGATCAAGGAACAGAATATAATAATCAGGTATTAGAACAAATTTGTAAGATTCTTGAAATTAAACAAACCTTTAGTACAGCCTATCACCCACAGACCATTGGTGCGCTTGAGCGAAATCACAGATGTCTCAATGAGTATCTGCGATGTTTTGTTAATGCTCACCAATCGGACTGGGATGATTGGGTAAAATATTATGAATTTTGTTTCAACACCACTCAGCATACAGAACATGGCCTAACTCCGTTTGAGCTCGTTTTTGGACATAAAGCTACTCTTCCACAAAATATATATAATAGCTCTGTAATCGAACCTATCTATGATATCGACCAATATTTTAACGAATTAAAGTTTAAAATTCAAAATTCCAATGCAATAGCGAAACAAAACCTAATCGATAATAAACAAAAACGTCAAAGCATAGCCAACAAAAATATACATCCAATTTCATTAAACGTAGGAGATAGAGTATACATTAAAAACGAAAACAGAAAGAAGTTAGACTCATTTTATATAGGTCCTTACATAGTAGATAAAGTAGAAGATACAAATTGCACCATATCACATCCAAACACAAACAAAGTGTCAACAGTTCATAAGAATAGAATAATTAAAGCATAATCAAAAAAAATTGTCCTTTTTTTTGTCAAAAATTTACAATTTTTTTTCTTAAGGAGGGAGGTGTAGCATACTAATTATTCCAAATTAACAATCATAAAATTACACTGATTAGGGTTTCCCAAATGGTCAACGACGGGAAATACCGACTTACTTTCTTACCTCTTCGAGTTGTAAAAACCCAAACAACCTTTTTACCAACAAACAAAAAACCCATCGCTTTTAACCTTTCTTTCAACCGTCAACAAAAAAAACCCATACGTAACGGCACTGCAATGCCAAGGCAATGAACAATAAACTTACCTTTTAGATAAACATCACTTACCTGTAAAAACATCACCAGACTGTTGTACAAACAGCTACCTAGGCTAAGAGAAATGTGTAAACATAGTATATAAGATATAGTGAACATTAAAGACACATGATTCGTGAAGTTCAAGTTTAACTGAGCGGACACGCTGTCCGTTGTTTTATTCCTCAAGTTGTGACGTTCACCGCCAATCCTCTCTGAGTTTCTTCCGACCAGAACACCAGCGAACACGATGTTCGAAATGATTGTTGTTTAACTGCTAAAGTGTTATTATAGGCCGATGCCGTCGCAGTTCCCGAATCCGCCGAGCGAGACGAAGAATTATTTCGTTCAATTATACATTATATTGTTTCCGACTAGAACACAACACCATAATCATGAATACCAAGTACTTCGGAGTTAATTTATTCGACTGATTAAGAGATATTAGACAAAGTGCATCTTGCTGATTTTTTTTATCCATTTGTTAATCGATTCAAGATTATTTGGCAGTTAACAAAAGATACAATATTCCAGAATATGAAAGCTATTTTTTTAACATTCCATATAAGATTCTTGGAGGTATCTGGCATTACTGGTAAGTCCATGGTCTATGCTATTTTGGGAACCATTTCACTAGATGTCAAATCCACAATATTTTCTAGAACTTTTGGCCAATCGCACAAAATAAATTTGCTTAATACGCATAATACAACAATATTTTTAATAAGTGTAAGAAGGGTTCTGTTCACCATAGGTGGATTAAATCGGGTTTTTTGATTTCGTCCCACTGTGCCAAGGGGGCGATTTCGCCCACTTTGGGAATCACTGTTCTAGAATCTTGTATAAAATGCATACATACACAGCAAAAAATAAATGCAACCCGCCCGATGTAACTCATTCCGATGTATTAAATAATGTAATACGATTCCCATGTACGATTACATCGTTTTGATGTAAAATCTTTTGTTCTTATTTGTGCATCGACCTGTGTAATATTGTAGCAACCAACGTATTGATCGGGTTGCAGCAGTTCAGATGTAATATTACACAACAGTTTTTTCTGTGTATTCTAGAATATTGTATCTTATATTAACTGCTAAAAGATCTGGAACCGATTAACAAAAGGTCAAAAGGATAAGAAAATCATAGATATATCGTGCGCAAACCCCAAAATTTTATTCTCTCCTTTGGGTTTCCGCGCCGAAGAACCAGCGTCAGATTCGGCTAAAGACACTGTATGCTAAAGACACGAAATCTGATGATTGTTGCTTTTGATGATTGTCGCGTCATGACGATGATGCCGTCGAGCAATGCTTTTAAAGCGCATTTGACAGGTCTCCTGCTCGATTGGAATGACATTGACAGCAAATTTGGAATTCCAATTGAAACATTTCGTGTCTTTGCATATAGTGTCTTTAGATTCGGCGACACAGAGACATGACAGCAGTCGCCGGACAGTTGGTAATCCTGATATTTGACGGCGGTCATCCGGGTCATCCGTTATAAAGACACTGTATACATATAGTGTCTTTAGATTCGGCGACACAGAGACATGACAGCAGTCGCCGGACAGTTGGTAATCCTGATATTTGACGGCGGTCATCCGGGTCATCCGTTATAAAGACACTGTATGCTAAAGACACGAAATCTGATGATTGTTGCTATTGATGATGATTGTCGCGTGATGACGATGATGCTGTCGAGCAATGCTTTTAAAGTGCGTTTGACAGGTCTCCTGCTCGATTGGAATGACATTGACAGCAAATTTGGAATTCCAATTGGAACATTTCGTGTCTTTGCATATAGTGTCTTTAATCCGTTAGTTGTGAAAGTGGATTGTTATCATGCAAATAGAGAATTTCGCTGAAAATGCACGTGTATTAAGTAAATATTGACCGATTTCTTGCTGTGTTAGTGTGGAACTTGGCGGTTTGCTGTATCGCGGAAGCCATCGCTGAAAGAAAACGTCATGGAATTAAACGAAGCATCGAAAATTTTTAGTGAAAAAAGCAATACACTTGTCTAATATCTCTTAGGGCCAATTTCTTAACCTCGGCTTAACCGGTAAGCCAGGCTTACCCATACAGTTAAACCTACTACAGTTACTTGTCATTCAGCTTACTTTGGAGGGATTTGATGCCAACTTTGAGATCAATAGGTTTCTATAAAAATTAAATATCCTTTTGCAACTCAGCACTATGAAATTTGATTTATACTTGCCGTATCACAACGGGCTAGTTTATCGTACTATATTAAACAATTGCAATATGATTCATAATGCAACTGATTTCGGTTGTATTTTGAATCATAATGCAATTGTTTGATCCACAACCAGAGTTGTCACGGTATGAGCTTGCCAAATTGTTACGGTTGTGGTACAGCTTGCTTGATCAAAATTTAGTGTTTAGCATGATAGAACACATATGACTGTCCCCATCGAACCATCGCGAAGCACGATGGTACTGATAGAAATGATCATATTCTAGTGATTTGTTTTTCATTGCAAAAATTTTTTGCAACTCGTTGCAAAACTCGATTTTTAAAGCGCACATTTAATCCCATTTTTTTATGATTCACTTCACCGATCGTGTCCTATTAATATTTCTAGATTGAGTTTAAATAAGGGCGAAAGTAACATGAGAGAGTTCTCTTCATCGACTCTCTCTTCTTCAAATTAAAGTGACAAGATGCAAGTATGGTTGCACTCTAAGTGTTAAAAAGTTCGATTGAATTTGCCTCTTGTCACTTTAATTTGCAGAAGAGAGAGTCGATGAAGAGAACTCTGTCATGTTACTTTCGCCCTTATTTAAACTCAATCTAGATTTGTCGAATGGGCAATGCATACCTCATCTATAATTACCCTTGATTCCCTTTTGTTAACTCTACCTTCAATGCTTATACCTACTTTGATCCCTTGTTGACGTTTAGTCAGTTCAGAACAGAAACCCGTTACGAATATAGACACTATAGATTCCATAGACTCGCGGAGGCGAAGACAACTGTAGCCAAACGAACTGTCAGTTCGTGTAGCCAAACGAGCATGACGTTACGATTTCAATAGCGATAAATGGATTACGTGACGTCATATTTGCTCGGTACACTCTAAATTCACGGTAAAACACACTAAAATCGTATTGCTCAACCATGTCTCCGCGAGTCTATGGAATCTATAGTGTCTATAGTTACGAACAGATGTAAAACACGATCGCTCAATAAAACACGTTTTGTATTTGTTTAATTCGCGCGTTAGTTTTCTCCGTCGGTGCTCAGAATTCCCGTTGGCCATTCCGCTGCATTTCCACTTCGACTTTGCCGTCAGGTTATGTGCCCAGCGGCCGGGGCCACGGAAGATTCGCCGTACGGAAAGATTCGGCCGGGACGAGCCGGATAGTTGCTTTTTGCGTTGCGTCGCGGGTGCGCGTTTCTTCGTCGCGAGAGTCTGGACGATCCGGACGATTGAAATCGGAATCGTCGCGAGTGCGAAAGAGACGAAGTGATTCCTCATCGATGAGAAGAAGTGTTCCAAGCAAACGGTGAAAAACGTTTCGTTTTCCGTTGCGTTCCCTGCACGGGTAAACAAACGAGCTCGAAGAAAACTTGAGTGACTTTTGAAAAGTGCATCAGTGCGAAAGTGTGATGGCAGATACAAAGTTCTCGATTCCCCTACTCAACGGGACGAACTGGCAAACTTGGCGGATCCGGATTGAGATGCTGCTGTGCCGCGAGAATCTTTGGGAGGTGATCAGCGAAGATGTTCCGGAGGAGCCGGATCGCACGACTGCTTGGCTGCGAAACGACCGGAAGGCAAAGTCGACGTTGATTTTGTTAATCGACGACAGCCAGCTCACGCTGGTCAAAGATTGCACCTACGCCCGTGATGTCTACTGTGCCCTGAAGAATTATCACCAGAAGACGACTCGATCCGTCCGCGTGTCGTTGCTAAAGCGTTTGTGTTCCACAAACCTAGCGGAGAACGGCGACGTCGAGAAGCATCTAGCAGTTTTTGATGATCTTTTCGACCGCCTCGACGGAGCAGGCATGAATTTGGACAAGAACACCAAAATCTGCATGTTGTTCCGCAGTCTTCCTCCCTCGTATGATGGTCTGGTGACAGCTATGGACAGCCGCTCGGATGAGGATATCTCCCTCGATGCCGTCAAGGCTAAGCTGGTCGACGAGTTCAACCGCCACCTCGAACGGAAGGGCATGACAGTGAAGGTGGAAAAGGCGATGCGATCCGCAGAGGGCAGGCCACGGAACGAAACTCGAACCTGCCACTACTGCAAGAAAGCTGGACACCTGAAGCGCAATTGCCGGAAGTTGCTGGCGGACCAGCAGAAGAAGGACGGGCATCCGACGAAGCCGGAATCAGACAGGAACGCGAAGGCAAAGGCTGCACAGAACGATTCGAGAGGAGTTGCGTTCACGGTTGCGGACGCGACCCATAGCAGCTGGGTCATCGACAGTGGGGCGAGCGCCCACATGGCCAACGACAAATCGTTCTTCCGATCCTTGAAGCACCCAAGTAACAATTCAAAATCATTAATAAGCATGCCAGTTGATTAAATATGCTACAAAGGCGCCGACAGTTGTACAAGAGTATATGTTGAACAAAATGGCGAATAAATGTTTCATGCAGTGGAAACTGCACGTATGTTAAACATATTTTTGCTCATTGAATAACCAATGGTACAAAAGTTGAAAGACAGTTGCTCAAGTATTCACATCATCTGGCTAATAGTGCTCTAATAGTGATAGAATACAAGCTGCTTCCGACGTATTAGATGCCGTTATTTCACATATGATCATCAATTGAACAAGTAGTTTATGTAAAGTTTAACAACTTTTGCTTGATCATTTTATTCAACCTCACTGATATAGCTTAACAACAAGTTGTTATCATGTTTCTTTGATACAAGTGTTACACTTTTATTCAAGCAACGTTGATTAGCAGTGGTACTGTATCACTTCATTATCGTTGTTCGCCCTGTCCCTATTTGTAAACACGATTGCTGATTAGGAGCCTAAGAAAAGCATCCGCGCCTACTAGCTTGAAGACCAAACAAACTTCTAGCTGCAGCTCAAAATATTCACTTTTCACAAACATTCTGACTTACCTTTTGCACTACACGCTCCAACGACAGCAAAATCAGCAACAAAAACACCAGAAAATGCAGCTGAAGTAGATCCTGGGCGGCTCCTTTGCTTGGTATTGGTACCCACTTTGGTGGCACCGGTCAAACCGGGCTCTACTTCCTTAAGTTCATATTTTCTAGCTGCTTGGAGATATACACAAGCGTTACACATTCTTCTCCCGACACAAAACAGAAGCAGCGAAAATAAAACAAAGTTCACTTGTTTGGGCATTCAAATAAATCAAAAGTTCGAAGAGATACTAATCTCACAACACAACACCGTGAATTACTGACGGACTAGCAATATACATGCATGCCTTATGATTAAACGTTGCGGTTACAATTATTCAAACATTGATCAGCTTCAATGTTTATGAAGATAATTAGTTGAATAAAATATTTAAGCAATGTTTAAACAGCATATGTATTCGACTCAGGGATTGAATATTTATATACTGCTTTAAATTTGCTGATTCATGTATTTCGGATTGAAGCAGAGCGGATGCAGACGAGTGTGAACCCAAAGGTCCAGAGTTCGAGTCTTTCCATTGATGTGATTTGTCCCATAAAATGTAATAAAATAAACATGTTGGGGGTACATAATCAGAGAGAGATATTCCAGATTCAATACAAATGCAGAAATGTAGAAATTTTAATCATTTTTGCTATTTTATTGTTACAATGATTTTGAAGAAGCGTTTTAGAATCGTTTTTGTAGCAATTATTAAACCATATCTATTAATAGAAATAAGTTTTCGTGAGTTGCATCACGGCCCCAGCATGTTTTGATTGTATTATAGTGGAATAAATATCGAAGAAAACTTGTTATTATTCACTATGCTGATAATGCACAATAATGGTTTCTAAAACCATTCTTAAATGATTAAACAAATAGCGCCATACAACATTGTTTAATAAACGTTGAAGAAAAGTTTATGATGTTTGTGTAAATTGCTAATGATTCTAACGTTGAACAAGAGTTTTACAACCGATGTACGATCATTGATAAAACATTCATTTAATCGTGCTTATATAACGGTTGATGTTGAATAGATTCTCATTTTTGGGCGAACAAGAGTTGAAGAACAGTTTTATTTTAAAACTGTTCAATTATAATACGACTTGCAGTTTAATAACGTTGCTTTGAGAAACATTTCTTAAAGCAAAAAATGTTTCTTGGGCAGTTCGCTGGTGGTTTTATCACACTGGCGGATGGAAAGCAGACGCAGATCCAGGGCGAAGGATCCGGTGTGGTATACGGCGTCGACGGCGAGGGCAACACGCAGAAGATCGACGTCAACGAGGTGAAGTTCGTTCCTGCTCTTTCGACGAACCTCATTTCCGTGAGTAAGCTCTTCCAAAAAGGCTTTAACCCTTAAAAGCGCAATGTTGTTTTAAAACAACATACCTAAAAACGCTCCAAAATAATTGACCTTCACTTTTATTATTAATTATTAATTTATTTTTTATTGTCGTGCGCCTTTAAGGGTTAAGGTGAGTTTTGATACGGATGGGTGCGATATTATTGATTCTGGCGGTACCGTTGTCCCGACTGGGGGTCGCCACGGCGGGTTGTACTACCTTGTAACCCACCATTTTAGGGTTACAAGCAAGCCCCTTGGTTCTTGGGCCAATTTAGTTCAGACCAACAAGAAAAATGTAAAAATATGTAAATAGTTGTATTCTAATACTAATATTTTTATAAATGTCTATACATAAAGTAAATGTTTATGTTCCGTATTTATATGTTTGAAGCACATTTATTTCATGTATGGTAGCTTAAGGGTGTAAATAAACAATTTAATTAAATAAAAGATGGAGTATGTGTCCCAATTTTTATATTTGTATATTTATTAAAATAAATTGTTTGTTTATTCCCTGGTTGGTGTTTGAAGTTTACATAGTTATTTATTTACAAGAATATCTATTTACAAGTTACTATTTATTTACAACATTATTTATATTGATTATCTATATTTTCATTCTTAAGAAAAACTACATTAAAGCTATTGATACTTAAACTACTTCTATGTAAAATAAACATATATTTGGAAAACAAGCACTTAGGGTTAATACATGTACAGATTATGCATGCAATCTAGATAAATTATTGAATGATAAAAGAAATACAAATTTGAATTTGAAATAAAATCAACACCAACCAAAACCCCTCATTTGTACTAAAATCAAACGCAACAAGAAACGCAACGATTGTTCACCGGAATCCTGAAGTGGAAGGCGATGGGCTAAATTTTATTGGAAATCGGGATGGTATAAAAGGGGCACACGGAAATAGGGTCGCTCTCTTAGTTTTTGTACCGGTCCAGAGGAGTGAAGAAAGGTAGTGACACTCGCGAATTTGCACGTCCCCACGCGGTTCGCAGTTCCGTGAAGTTTGTGAAAAGCTAACGTTAAAAGCTATAAAAATTACAAACTACATTAAAAGTTAAATCAAAAGTGATTATAAAATTCTTAACAGCTATAACACCACAACAAATTAAAATCACTTAAAGCTACTGTAGTGTACGGGCCTATGCATGGCTGCACCACGAACGATCAGAAGAAGTGAAGACCCCGTAGTGAACAAAGCAATCCAAAAACGTTAATTTCTGATCGAGTTAAGCCAGCTAGGTCGTTAACGTACCAAAAAAAGAATCCGAGCAAGAGTGGTGCGAACAATAGATAGATGCATGCAGTGAAAACGAATGATGGTCCGAGTTGGTGGTGTCAATAGTGCTAAGTGAACGGACTATGGAAAGCACATTGCCTGTGGTGTTACGTCAAGACTGTTACCACCAACTCAGGGGTTTCTTGCTCGGATTGGACCATAGAAAATAGTGCGCGCGCGAAAAGGTACCACTCCCTGGACAAACGGAACCCAGGCCAACCGTCAAATTTCGGCCTTAGTGTCACGTGTAAAATCGGAGTACCCCCTTCTGCGGCAGTGATAAGTGAAGACAAGCTCCCGTTGCCCGCCTGCCAGAAATCAAGCCCCTCGTAGCCGCCGTCGTCACCACCGCCGCCGCCGCCGCCGCCGCTTCAAGACCGCCCCTGTAGCTGGAATCCTGTATGTCGACCAACATGTGATCATCGATCGGCCGCAACGATTGTGTGTGTTAGTTGTCAATGAACTACCACTGCAGGTATGAATTTATGTTTGAAATGCACACTAAATAAAATCCGGTAAAACGTGGTCTATAATAAACCCTGCGAAAGTTTAAAATTTAAATAAAATATTGTTTTGAGCTATTTTTCTGAACTAAATTGCCTTTTATCAATTATTTAGAATATTACTTTCCTTTTTCAATTAAATTCTTTATTAGCTTGTTTTCCTAAAATGATTTTGTATTATCAATAGCCCAAATAACCAAGAGGGAAGAAAGTCCACTGGAATTAACCAATCTCTTTCAGGAACCCGATTGCATTCAAACGACCCTAATATTGACTGTCGATAGAAGAGGCTCATGTCATGCCCACCCCAGACGGACACCGCGGCTGGACCAGTGGCCAGGGGCTTAGCGAGGGGTCCTTCTGACCCCGAGAGAATAAAAGATAGTCACAATTGGCGCCCAACGAAAAAAAAAGCGAATTTTCATAAGAAATTCCCTTTTCTAGTCGGGGGCTGTCCATTAATTACGTAAGGCAATTTTTTCGATTTTTCGACACCCCCACCCCCCCTTGTAAGATTTTTTGTATGAAACTCTGAATATTTTTGTATGGCGCGTAAGATTTTCCAAACCCCCCCTCCCCCCATAAACCCTTACGTAATTAATGGACAGCCCCTCGGTTCCGGGGAGAGATTGCCATTAATTTCATTTAACGTCAATTCACGCGTGGTCATCAGGTGGATTTGATTCAGAAACGAGATTTGCCGAAAGATTCGCAAAAAGGATTTGAGACAAACTTTTGCGGATGATGATAAAAAGCATAGAATGACACTGTCTGTTAATTTGTCGAAAATGATCAGAAACTTAGAATTAGTTCATTGAAATTACCTGAATTAATTCCGCCAGTTGCTAAGCCATAGATAGAAACAAATTATATTTTTTTTGTGCTAGTTAGATTTATTTATGTTCTATTTCTTTTGTTTCTTAGAATAGTTTTATTAATGTTTCATTATTAGTTTTTTTTTAAATTGTTTCTCATATTGAAATACAAAAATGGCGGTATCGCAACTAACATACGACCAAGCTAGTTCTCTCCTCATTCAGTGGTATCATTGCATGAGAGTTGATTATTTGAATGAAGAAGAACTCCACGGAGAATTAACTGCACGGAATGTCATTATTACTCGCGACATGGATCTAGCTCGAAAACGAAAATTTCTGAGAGATCGTTTGAAAGCTGAGGGTGAGGGGAAAAACACAGAACCGTTGTATATTCCTAGTGACCCGAAGAAAGATTTCGAAATTTGTTCCAAACAATGTTCTGAGCTGAGAGGTCTTTTGGAAGTAGAGAAGGATGAGCAGCAAAAATCGGTTTTGCAACATCGTTTGATTCACTACGGTGCACAGATCGTACGACTGTTAACGGAATCGAGGGGTTCACCCAACCTGCACGGTTTCATGCAAAGCTTGGTAGTTGAAATTGTAGGAGATTTGGAACAGTTCTTGGCTCCCCCTTTACAGGAGATAATCACAGAATCGCAGAATGCAGGAGATATAATACCGATAGATAACAGGGTCCAGGTCGGAAACTATAGTATGCAACAAAATCAGGGAGATAATGTAGAAGCAGGTCAAACTGGCCCTGGAGCGTCAACCCGAATGTTAAATTTCAGCCAAAGTGAACTGGATTGGATTCATGCACTCGAAGCACGGCTAGTCGGCCTAGAGCAGGAGTTATTCGTGCGCAATGCTGGGGTCGATGCAGCTGTCCAAACGGATCCTTTTGATGTCCACCTACGTGATTCCCTCCCGAGTCGAAACTTAGAGTCTCAGCAAGAATACAATAGCTTTTCCCATCATTTTACCCACAATCCGTTTCACTCTGCAAGTAGTTACCGTAATTTTCCATACGTCAACCGGTTAGAACCAAATGCTTTATCAGATCCGCTCCCCACAGTGGCAGCCCCGAACCAACTTTCTCAACAAGCTTCACAAAATCAAACATACACAATACCCCCCATGCATTTGAACTCAAACCGACTCCCATTTCAAAACTCCATTCCCACTCATAATCCTCTTTCGACTAGAAACCCCCAGACGTTTCCAAACCAGTATTCTACTGCACAGTTACCGACTCCTTACCATCCTCGTCACACTCTACCGGTATCCAAATGGAATATCACCAAGTACAGTGGAGACGACCAGGGGTTGAGGCTGAACGAATTTCTTGAATTAGTTCAAGCTCTCTCACTGGCCGAGCATGTTTCTAGCCGTGAATTATTTGAGTCTGCAGTTCATCTTTTCACGGGATCCGCCCTGAAGTGGTATATGACCCAGCGTTCTACAGGACGGTTGATGAATTGGGAACATCTGGTGTTTGAGCTGCGCCGAACTTACATGCACCCGGATCTGGATGCTTTAATAAAGATGAAGATCTACCAAAGACGACAACAGAGGCAGGAATCTTTTCACGAATTTTACTTCGAAATGGAAAAGCTGTTCCGAAGCATGTGCGAGCAAATCCCAGACCAGGAAAAAGTACAGATTCTCCAACAGAACATGAGAGTAGACTACAGACGTCAAATGACCTTCATCCCGATACTTAATCTGGAGACACTCATAGCAGCAGGACAGAAGTTAGATGCGCTGAACTTCTCAGCCTATAACAAGGTGTTTGGGACGGAGAAATCCGTCCAAGCGGTCGGGCCTCAAGGTAACCACAATCGAAGTCAACCGAAACCAGCGCCTCTTCCTCCTCCGCAGCAGAAGCGTCCCCTAGGTTCGTACAATAATCGGACCGGCAGCCAGAACAGTAATACTCCTATTCGTACTGGCCAGCCTAGTAATTCCACCCCGAGTTCCACGTCTGGTAACCAAAATAACCAAAAACCCCAGTTGGCTCAAAATTCCCCAAGAAAGGCTGAGCCAAATGCCCCAGTTCCAGGCCCATCAGGAACTTCACCTCGTCCGCAGCTCACTTTAGAACAGGTTGTTAGCGGGCACAAGCCTCCGCATCCCAATTCGTGCTTCAATTGTGGGACCGCTGGACATCACTTCGCGATGTGTCGTCAACCCCGTCGTTTATTCTGTGACAAATGTGGACTTCATGGTTTTCCGTCGAATTTCTGCCCATATTGTCTAAAAAACGGCCCTCGGGTGGACGAAAATCGCCGTTCACAGAACCCGACAGCGTAACTAATTCCACAATACTTCAAACCCCTCCATCCTTCTGGGAGCCTACTTCTGTAGATGTCTATAAGCAATCCGATGAAATCTGCCTCATAAATTACCCCGTCCCGGATGACAACCGTCCATACGTTGCCATAAAAGTATATGGTTTGCCCATAAGAGCCCTTTTGGATAGTGGGAGTAACTACACTGTCATCAGCGAAAAAGTTTTTGCTCAATTAAAACCGAAGAAACTTCATCGTCCTCCCTCGAACATCTCTTTACAGTCGGCTAGTGGTGACCAGCTTACTATCCTAGGCCAGACTTACCTTCCGATTCGGTTCCACGATAGGATGAAAATTGTCCCGACCCTTGTTATCCAAAATCTAACACTCGACTGTATATGTGTTATGGATTTTTGGAATAAATTCCAAATCCAACCTACGGTCTTAGAGAGTGTGGTTAACACAGGGAATATGGCATGTATCGATCCATCGATGCCTGGAACGATTCTGTCGGTTGAGGAGCGCCGAAGAATTGAGGACATCAAGCAACTATTCCTTCCTGCAAAACCAGGAACGCTGACGATCACTCCTCTAATTCAACATCGAATAGTTGTAGGCGAGGAGTGGAAGGATAAACCCCCAGTAAGGCAATTTCTTTACGTTATGTCCCCGAAGACACAGGAATTGGTGGCGGGAGAGCTACAGAGATTACTCGATGTAGGAATCATAGAACGCAGCAGCTCAGACTGGTCCTTGAACTGCGTACCCGTCGTGAAGCCCACAAAGGTGAGACTCTGTTTAGACGCGCGCAAAATCAACGAGAGGACTGTGCGTGATGCGTACCCTTTGCCCCATCCTGGCCGAATTTTGGGACAGCTTCCGAGAGCTAAATATTTAACAACAATTGATTTGTCCGAAGCCTTCTTACAAGTGGGCCTCGAACCAAACTCTCGAAAGTATACGGCATTCAGTGTGCAGGGCAAAGGGTTGTTCCAGTACACCAGAATGCCTTTCGGGTTGGTCAATAGTCCAGCAACCTTGGCCAGATTAATGGATGTCGTGTTAGGCCATGGTGTACTGGAACCAAACGTTTTCGTGTACCTTGACGATATCGTCATCGTCACGGAAACGTTTGAGCATCACGCAGAGCTTCTCGTTGAAGTTGCGCGCCGCCTAAAAGAGGCAAACCTAAGTATAAACTTGGAGAAATCTAAGTTTGGAGTCAATGAAATCCCCTTCCTAGGATATCTTCTGAGCACCAACGGCCTCCGTGCAAATCCGGAGAAAATCAGGCCAATTGTGGAATACGAAAGGCCAAACACGGTCACCAAGCTCAGAAGATTCCTAGGAATGGCCAATTATTATCGCAGGTTCATTTCGAACTTCAGTGGTATAACGTCAGCTCTAACTGACCTCCTAAAAACCAACTCCAAGGTTTTACGTTGGAATGAAGGAGCTGAAAAGGCCTTCTGTGACCTTAAGGAATGCCTCGTCTCCTCACCAATTCTCGGCAGTCCAGATTTTACCCGTGAATTTGTGATACAGACTGATGCGAGTGATGTTGCCGTGGCCGGCGTGCTAACTCAACATCAAGATGACGGGGAACGTGTGATCTCCTACTTCTCTCACAAGTTAACGACGCCCCAGAAAAATTATCACGCCGCAGAGAAGGAGACCCTGGCGGCCCTTCTAGCAATTGAGGCCTTCCGAGGATATGTTGAAGGATATCATTTTACCCTTATTACTGATTCGTCGGCCCTCACCCATATTCTCAGCAGTAAATGGAAGGTCGGATCAAGATGCAGTAGATGGGCCCTTGACTTTCAACAGCACGACGTGACGGTGATACATCGAAAAGGAAAGGAGAACGTGGTCCCCGATGCATTGTCCCGGAGTGTCGCTATGGTTCAGGACTCTTCTACTGCGTCCTGGTACACTTCCATGCTGAAGAAAGTGTCAGAAAACCCAGATCACTTCATTGATTTCAGGGTAGAAGATGGACGTTTGATGAAATTCGTCGTTACCCAGAATGAGCTCTGTGATTCTCGCTTCGAATGGAAGCTTATTCCGTTGCCTCTTCAAATTCCCACCATACTAGAGGAAAATCACGACTCGGTTTTTCACCCTGGATACGACAAAACCCTCGCCCGCGTCCGTCAGAGGTATTACTGGCCTCGTATGGCCACCGAGATTCGCCGATACTGTCAAAAATGCGTGACATGCAAGGAAGTTAAACCAGCATCCGTTCCGGTAGCTCCCGAGATGGGGAAAATGCGGATGGCCACGCGCCCGTGGCAAATTGTCTCTGTCGATTTCGTCGGTCCACTGCCTCGCAGCCGACGCGGAAACCAGCATCTTCTGGTGGTTTCTGACTATTTTTCTAAATGGGTCATGATTCAGCCTGTGAGAAGTATCGGAAGTTCAAGCCTGTGTTCTATTTTGAAAGACCAGTGGTTTCTCCGAAACTCTGCCCCAGAGATTATCATCACAGATAATGCGAGCTGTTTCCTTTCTAAGGAGTTTAAAGAACTTTTGGATAGATTCAAAATAGTACACTGGTTGAACTCACGATACCACTCACAGGCTAATCCCGTGGAAAGAGTGAATCGAACTATCAACGCGGCAATAAGGACATACGTAAAGGAGGATCAGAGACAATGGGACACGAAAGTTCCTGAAATTGAGATGGTCCTCAATACGAGTGTTCACTCATCGACTGGTTTTACGCCGTTTTTCGTCACGCGCGGGCACGAACTGTCGGAGACGGGAACAGATCACCATTTAGCGAGACACGAAGAAGCACTTTCCCAAGAAGAGCGGGATGAAAGGAAGAAACAGATGCTCTCCAAGGTCTACGACGTCGTCTGCCAAAACCTCGCAAAGGCTCACCAATCATCGAACACCGCATACAATCTTCGCCACCGAAAGTTCGCCAAGTCTTTCGTGCCTGGGCAGCTGGTTTACCGTCGGAATATGAAGGTTTCAAGCGCCGCGGAACATTACAACGCCAAGTACGGGCGTCAGTTTCTTCCCTGCCGAATAAAATCCAAACACGGAACGTCTTCTTATGAACTCGAAGATCTCACTGGCAAAAATCTAGGAATATGGCCCGCGGTTCACTTGAAGCCAGGATAAACAAACACGATCGCCGTTAAGTTCATTTTATTCATTCCCCTCATCGTAATCAAACCACTGTGTCGCGAGTCCAGCTTTCTCTTTGTCATGACCAATCTCCCATAAACATAGGAAACCTAAAAAGATACAAAAACATAACTAGATTAGTTAAAAGAAGCATCTACTTACCTGAAAACACCTCAGCATTCAATGAAAGTAGCATCAAAGAGCAGCATAAACAACGCTTTGACGTTTTTTTTTAACAGTCGCGAGAAGTAACTGACAGATCAGAAACATAAAGCAGTCGATTTTAGAGCTGTGCGGTCGATATTAGTTGGTACGCAGCCAGTTTGAAATACTGCATAATGGTTTCAAGCAGTGGTTCTCAAATTCATTCTCTCGGTTAGCGAGAGAGACTTAATGGAGAAAAGCTGTATTGGAACGTTAATGCACCATTGATTAGTTTCACGTTTCTCAGCGAAATGAGACACGTAGAAAAATAGTAATCATAACCAGGGTACCCGAATTAAAAATAAACTTTTAGTAGGTAAAATGAAATAGAATGAATGGTTGTATGAGTGAACTGAGAGTGAATGAGGGGGTGTAGTGAATGTGATGAACAATTGAGTGAAGATGAGTGAGCCGTTAATTCTGATCCAAGCAAAACGGCTTGTGATGAAAAAAAAAAAAACAAAAGGAGTTATTGACCTATAATCTGAACTCTTAAATAAATAATAGCAACTATACGATTAAGTTAGGTGAAAGTAAACGACATTTTCTAGTTTCTGATCATCGTCCAAAATTAAAGCGACAGTTGAAAGCGATTTGTTCTGACGCACTTAGAAAAGTTTAATCATTGAAGCTTTGGGAATCAATAGAATAATCCCGCCTATGAAACGAATCTTCCCGATTTTGACATAAAAAAAAACATTCTGTTTTTTTTACCCCGATTGAGGGAGGATTGTAACCCACCATTTTAGGGTTACAAGCAAGCCCCTTGGTTCTTGGGCCAATTTAGTTCAGACCAACAAGAAAAATGTAAAAATATGTAAATAGTTGTATTCTAATACTAATATTTTTATAAATGTCTATACATAAAGTAAATGTTTATGTTCCGTATTTATATGTTTGAAGCACATTTATTTCATGTATGGTAGCTTAAGGGTGTAAATAAACAATTTAATTAAATAAAAGATGGAGTATGTGTCCCAATTTTTATATTTGTATATTTATTAAAATAAATTGTTTGTTTATTCCCTGGTTGGTGTTTGAAGTTTACATAGTTATTTATTTACAAGAATATCTATTTACAAGTTACTATTTATTTACAACATTATTTATATTGATTATCTATATTTTCATTCTTAAGAAAAACTACATTAAAGCTATTGATACTTAAACTACTTCTATGTAAAATAAACATATATTTGGAAAACAAGCACTTAGGGTTAATACATGTACAGATTATGCATGCAATCTAGATAAATTATTGAATGATAAAAGAAATACAAATTTGAATTTGAAATAAAATCAACACCAACCAAAACCCCTCATTTGTACTAAAATCAAACGCAACAAGAAACGCAACGATTGTTCACCGGAATCCTGAAGTGGAAGGCGATGGGCTAAATTTTATTGGAAATCGGGATGGTATAAAAGGGGCACACGGAAATAGGGTCGCTCTCTTAGTTTTTGTACCGGTCCAGAGGAGTGAAGAAAGGTAGTGACACTCGCGAATTTGCACGTCCCCACGCGGTTCGCAGTTCCGTGAAGTTTGTGAAAAGCTAACGTTAAAAGCTATGAAAATTACAAACTACATTAAAAGTTAAATCAAAAGTGATTATAAAATTCTTAACAGCTATAACACCACAACAAATTAAAATCACTTAAAGCTACTGTAGTGTACGGGCCTATGCATGGCTGCACCACGAACGATCAGAAGAAGTGAAGACCCCGTAGTGAACAAAGCAATCCAAAAACGTTAATTTCTGATCGAGTTAAGCCAGCTAGGTCGTTAACGTACCAAAAAAAGAATCCGAGCAAGAGTGGTGCGAACAATAGATAGATGCATGCAGTGAAAACGAATGATGGTCCGAGTTGGTGGTGTCAATAGTGCTAAGTGAACGGACTATGGAAAGCACATTGCCTGTGGTGTTACGTCAAGACTGTTACCATGATTACCATGATTTGTCCGAAGCCTTCTTACAAGTGGGCCTCGAACCAAACTCTCGAAAGTATACGGCATTCAGTGTGCAGGGCAAAGGGTTGTTCCAGTACACCAGAATGCCTTTCGGGTTGGTCAATAGTCCAGCAACCTTGGCCAGATTAATGGATGTCGTGTTAGGCCATGGTGTACTGGAACCAAACGTTTTCGTGTACCTTGACGATATCGTCATCGTCACGGAAACGTTTGAGCATCACGCAGAGCTTCTCGTTGAAGTTGCGCGCCGCCTAAAAGAGGCAAACCTAAGTATAAACTTGGAGAAATCTAAGTTTGGAGTCAATGAAATCCCCTTCCTAGGATATCTTCTGAGCACCAACGGCCTCCGTGCAAATCCGGAGAAAATCAGGCCAATTGTGGAATACGAAAGGCCAAACACGGTCACCAAGCTCAGAAGATTCCTAGGAATGGCCAATTATTATCGCAGGTTCATTTCGAACTTCAGTGGTATAACGTCAGCTCTAACTGACCTCCTAAAAACCAACTCCAAGGTTTTACGTTGGAATGAAGGAGCTGAAAAGGCCTTCTGTGACCTTAAGGAATGCCTCGTCTCCTCACCAATTCTCGGCAGTCCAGATTTTACCCGTGAATTTGTGATACAGACTGATGCGAGTGATGTTGCCGTGGCCGGCGTGCTAACTCAACATCAAGATGACGGGGAACGTGTGATCTCCTACTTCTCTCACAAGTTAACGACGCCCCAGAAAAATTATCACGCCGCAGAGAAGGAGACCCTGGCGGCCCTTCTAGCAATTGAGGCCTTCCGAGGATATGTTGAAGGATATCATTTTACCCTTATTACTGATTCGTCGGCCCTCACCCATATTCTCAGCAGTAAATGGAAGGTCGGATCAAGATGCAGTAGATGGGCCCTTGACTTTCAACAGCACGACGTGACGGTGATACATCGAAAAGGAAAGGAGAACGTGGTCCCCGATGCATTGTCCCGGAGTGTCGCTATGGTTCAGGACTCTTCTACTGCGTCCTGGTACACTTCCATGCTGAAGAAAGTGTCAGAAAACCCAGATCACTTCATTGATTTCAGGGTAGAAGATGGACGTTTGATGAAATTCGTCGCTACCCAGAATGAGCTCTGTGATTCTCGCTTCGAGTAATCTCTGTAGCTCTCCCGCCACCAATTCCTGTGTCTTCGGGGACATAACGTAAGGAAATTGCCTTACTGGGGGTTTATCCTTCCACTCCTCGCCTACAACTATTCGATGTTGAATTAGAGGAGTGATCGTCAGCGTTCCTGGTTTTGCAGGAAGGAATAGTTGCTTGATGTCCTCAATTCTTCGGCGCTCCTCAACCGACACAATCGTTGCGGCCGATCGATGATCACATGTTGGTCGACATACAGGATTCCAGCTACAGGGGCGGTCTTGAAGCGGCGGCGGCGGCGGCGGCGGTGGTGACGACGGCGGCTACGAGGGGCTTGATTTCTGGCAGGCGGGCAACGGGAGCTTGTCTTCACTTATCACTGCCGCAGAAGGGGGTACTCCGATTTTACACGTGACACTAAGGCCGAAATTTGACGGTTGGCCTGGGTTCCGTTTGTCCAGGGAGTGGTACCTTTTCGCGCGCGCACTATTTTCTATGGTCCAATCCGAGCAAGAAACCCCTGAGTTGGTGGTAACAGTCTTGACGTAACACCACAGGCAATGTGCTTTCCATAGTCCGTTCACTTAGCACTATTGACACCACCAACTCGGACCATCATTCGTTTTCACTGCATGCATCTATCTATTGTTCGCACCACTCTTGCTCGGATTCTTTTTTTGGTACGTTAACGACCTAGCTGGCTTAACTCGATCAGAAATTAACGTTTTTGGATTGCTTTGTTCACTACGGGGTCTTCACTTCTTCTGATCGTTCGTGGTGCAGCCATGCATAGGCCCGTACACTACAGTAGCTTTAAGTGATTTTAATTTGTTGTGGTGTTATAGCTGTTAAGAATTTTATAATCACTTTTGATTTAACTTTTAATGTAGTTTGTAATTTTTATAGCTTTTAACGTTAGCTTTTCACAAACTTCACGGAACTGCGAACCGCGTGGGGACGTGCAAATTCGCGAGTGTCACTACCTTTCTTCACTCCTCTGGACCGGTACAAAAACTAAGAGAGCGACCCTATTTCCGTGTGCCCCTTTTATACCATCCCGATTTCCAATAAAATTTAGCCCATCGCCTTCCACTTCAGGATTCCGGTGAACAATCGTTGCGTTTCTTGTTGCGTTTGATTTTAGTACAAATGAGGGGTTTTGGTTGGTGTTGATTTTATTTCAAATTCAAATTTGTATTTCTTTTATCATTCAATAATTTATCTAGATTGCATGCATAATCTGTACATGTATTAACCCTAAGTGCTTGTTTTCCAAATATATGTTTATTTTACATAGAAGTAGTTTAAGTATCAATAGCTTTAATGTAGTTTTTCTTAAGAATGAAAATATAGATAATCAATATAAATAATGTTGTAAATAAATAGTAACTTGTAAATAGATATTCTTGTAAATAAATAACTATGTAAACTTCAAACACCAACCAGGGAATAAACAAACAATTTATTTTAATAAATATACAAATATAAAAATTGGGACACATACTCCATCTTTTATTTAATTAAATTGTTTATTTACACCCTTAAGCTACCATACATGAAATAAATGTGCTTCAAACATATAAATACGGAACATAAACATTTACTTTATGTATAGACATTTATAAAAATATTAGTATTAGAATACAACTATTTACATATTTTTACATTTTTCTTGTTGGTCTGAACTAAATTGGCCCAAGAACCAAGGGGCTTGCTTGTAACCCTAAAATGGTGGGTTACAACCTGCGAATCGCAGAGGCGTCAATGGCTGCAACCGAGGGGCACCACAAGGTGAATTGCCAGCATCAATGACACAGACGGCTCGGCCACCGCGACTGGGCTGCTGCGGAGAGAATCGTCAAGGAGGATTTGGCGACAGGTATGAAAGTGAGTGATTGCGAGTTGCGACAGGTGTGTGAGTGCTGCATGGAGAGCAAATCGGCCAGGCTTCCGTTTCCTCCGGTGGTTGACCGGAAAGCGTCTCGGGTACTGGACATAGTACACACGGACGTGTGCGGGCCGATGGATTGCACCACCCCTAGCGGCAATCGGTACGCGTTGACCATCACGGATGATTTCAGCCGCTTCACGGTAACATACCTTCTTCGCCATAAGTCGGAAGCCGCCGCCCACATCAAGGAATACGTCAAATGGGTCGAGAACCTGTTTGGGCGCAAACCGTGCGTGGTGCGTTCGGATGGAGGGGGAAAGTTCGTGAATAAGGAACTGCGTGACTACTACAAAGCCGAAGGAATCCGACCCCAGTTCACTACCCCCTATTCGCCTCAGCAGAACGGGGTTGCTGAGCGCAAAAACAGATCGCTTGGAGAGATGGCTACGAGTATGCTAGTTGACGCAGGACTGGAGAAACGTTTCTGGGGCGAGGCTATTCTCACGGCCACCTACCTACAGAACAGGCTTCCCTCCCGTTCCGTCCCGAAAACGCCCTACGAACTCTGGTGGGGAAAGAAACCAGAACTTGGTCATCTCCGGGTATTTGGAAGTCAAGCTTTCGTTCACGTGCCAGACACGGAGAGGAAGAAGATGTACAGGAAGGCTACTAAGCACACCTTCATCGGCTACGCGATCGAGCAGAAAGGTTATCGCTTCGTGGACTTGGAGACGGACTTGATCACCGTTAGCCGTGACGCTCGGTTCATTGAGCTCGGGAACGGCTCATCTTCGGTGGGAGTACCAGTAGCCGCACCGAAGAAAACCCCGGAAGAAGAAGTGATTCCCTTCAAAGAAGAGAAGAAGGAAGAAGATGCCAACAAAGAGGCATGAGATACTGTGGATCCCGAAGAAAGTGATCAAGAAGAGGAACCCAGTTCCGGATTTCGTCGCTCCAGGAGAATCACTCAAGGAACACGACCACGGTATTTGGAGGAATACGATTTGGAATACGCCGTTGGATTCGCTGCGTGTGCAGTGGAAGGTCCGACCGATCATCGAGAGGCAATGCAAGATCCGGTTTGGCGGAAGGCGATGGATGAAGAGATCGACGCTCATCAACGGAACGGCACGTGGAAGTTGATTCCGCGGCCGAACGATCAGAAAGTTATCGGCTCAAAGTGGATTTACAAGGTAAAACGGAACGAGAACAACCAAATCGTGAAGTTCAAGGCAAGGCTGGTTGCCCAGGGGTATACCCAGCGAACCGGAGTCGACGTTCACGACGTGTTCGCTCCTGTGACGTGCCAGGCAACATTTCGGGCATTTCTAACAATCGCTTCGAACCACAACATGTCCGTCCGCCACTTGGACATAAAGACAGCGTATCTCTATGGCCACCTCGAGGAAAGCGTCCTGATGCGGCAACCGCCCGGCTTCGAGGCCGAAGGTAAGGAGAACCATGTGTGCCAGTTCCAACGTAGCATTTATGGTTTACGCCAATCAGCTCGGTGCTGGAACAAGCGTTTGGACGAAGTGTTGACGAAGAATGGGCTCCGAGCTGCCGCGGCGGACCCGTGTTTATATGTAAAGGATGACGGGAAAGCGAAGGTGATCCTGATGGTATATGTAGACGACCTTCTGGTCGCTTCTACGGACGAAGGCGAGTTAGCGAAGATCTGTGAAGGCCTGCAAGCGGATTTCGAGTTGACGTGTCTCGGGGAGGTACGCCACTTCCTCGGCGTAGAGGTTCAACACGTCGGCGGTGTCTACAAGCTCAGTCTTCGCAACTACATCGAGAAGCTGATTACCATGTTCGGGATGGAGGAGTGCAAGACGGCCAAGTCGCCGATGGACGCCGGCTACTTGAAGGTGGCTGATACCGGAGAAGTGTTCAAGGACCCAACATCGTACCGTAGCCTAGAAGGTGGACTCTTGTACTTAGCAGTCGTAGCAAGGCCGGACATTGTAGCAACCGCTGCACATTGGGCAAAATCAAGCCCAAAGGTGGAAAAAATTAATAACTTTCTTAATACAAGATCATATGTGATCATCAATGGCTTAATCGAAAGCAAATTTTCTCAAGAATTGGTTGGTGGATGATTCATGTACGGGCAACTTCTCTGAAGCGAGTTATAGAGCCCGTTTTACCCCAGTTCCCCCTAAAATTTGTGAATTTCTGTTATTTTACGGCACTTGTTATGATTTTAGTGATTATTTCGCTGGGATACCATCGCCCCACTCCAATTGAGTAACGTTACATACAAAAAGTTATTAAAAGGTTGGAATTTCAGAATGTTGTGGGGTCAATTAGGCAATGGTATATTTTCAAGGTAGAAATTCATTTTTTATTTTTATTTATGATTTTTTACGTGACAACAACTAAATGAATGATCGAATACACATGGTTTATTCCTAAAGAAACCATTTTTGGCGAGTTTGATCTTAAATTATTGGTTATATTTAAGTTTTCCGGCATGCAAATATGAGTAGTTCCCATCCTTATACCACCGATTCCAAACATTTCCAAACGATGAGCCATTGCTTATATACAAAAATATCCTAAATGTTGTTTGCGCATAGCCCCATAGACGGGAGGTGACGGCAGCATATAGTTTTAGAGCTTAGTTTACCCAACTCCCCTATACATTTATTTTTTATTGTTTTAAATTAAAACAACTTTAACTTGAAACTTCTATGCATGATATGAGCTAATATTGATGAAAAGCTAACCAGTGATATCACTGCATCCTATGGAATTTGGAAATTTAGGGTACAATCAAAAAGCTCGAATGACCATATAAGTTGACAAATAACTTGTTTGAAAGATAATATCCATACGATTTCATTAATGACTGATTGATGCACAGGTAGAACACATATAGCCGAAGCGCTAAACGCGCGAGTATTCAGCAAAACCATGCTGAGAGTGTTGGGTTCGATTTTTTGTCGATCCGGGGTTTGGCATTATTGAAATTCCCTTGACATAATGTCAAATGAACGACAGCATTTCCTCAGAATTGATGTGTGTATCAACATATTGACTTGATTTTTTGTATACGGATAGTACTGACCGTCAATTTTAATGTGGATTGAATAAAAATTGATTGAGTTATGTCGAAAAACAACCCATGCAAAGAAAGAATTGAGTGTATGTAATGTAGGGTGCAAGACTATTTGGACAGGGTGTCCGATTTTGCTCAGTACGTACAGCAAAGTATCTAGCCGAATACAAAAAATCAAGTCAATACATACCAACATCTTGAGGAATTTATATCTAACCTGAAGAATTTTGTTTTTTTTTGTGCAATTGAACTTGATTAATTACTAAACTTTTCTTTTGCATTGACCATATCCACCACTGATCTTCGTTAGCGAACAAGCAGGCGAAAGACTGCATATACGACATACGTTTGTTCGAGAACATCTGGCATGGAAATCATCCCCAGAGCAAAATTCGTCAAATATAATGGCAGTATGTCTTTATAAAAACGATGAAATTGTACTACCGCCACAAACGGGGAGATTCTGCTTCAATGAATGCAACGCCAGATGAAGGTGACTTCGATTATGATCAGATGTGCAAAGAGATGTGCTTAGGAAATCTAGTATCTATTACTAAAAGACATACACTATTCGTCATAAGTAGGGGCTCACAAAAAGTATTGCAATAACATTCAATCACTCTAACTCACCTCGATATCTCTAAAACCAGAACACCTACAAAAATGCCGCTTTCAGAAAAGTTGTTGCTTTTGGGCTTCTGAATAACATTGATGAAGACAGCATCTTTGTAAGTTATTGGAGATATCAAAGTGAGTAAATGCGATATAATATTGTTGCAATACGTTTTTTGAGTACATACTTATGACGGGTAGTGTACTTGGCTAAATGGAATAAGACTGTCATATTATTTGTGTATAGCAAAACAAAATAAATACCTATTTTATGTTTAAGTTGCTATTTCGTTAACAAAAATTATAACGAATGCCTTTTGGAGACTTTTTACTACAATGTGTTACTACAACCCCCATAAAGTCTATCGGCAAGCAGCAGTTTGGATATTCTCAAATTCACGCTACAGCTCTTCATCATGAAATGCTTGGAATGGTGAATAATGGAAGTGTGCGACATGGGTTTTAAATATTATTTCACGTATTGATTATAAATTTCTTCATCTTCAATACCAAAATTCCGAGAAATAAGCAGCAGCGTATTTTGCCCCATTATCCCCCAAACGTCATATTTATAACATCTTTCATGTATACTCATTGGAATCAGAATGTTATAATATGAATGATATATTATATTAACTACAATGGAACAATTTGATTATACTTTTAGAGAAATTGGAGTGAAACAGGCTTTACACCACGCTGAAGCAATGTCGTAAGTACAAGAATCATTCGTATAGAAATTATCTGCCAAACAAGCTATTTTTCAACTTATATGGTCATTCAAGCTTTTTAAATGTTTTTTTTTTCATTCAATCCCATTGTACCCTAAATTTCCAAATTTCATAGGATGCAGAGATATTACTGATTAGCTCTTCATCAATATTAACTCATATCATGCATAGAAGTTTCATGTTAAAGTTGTTTTAATTTAAAAACAATAAAAATAAATGTATAGGGGAGTTTGGGTAAAGCTAAGCTCTAAAACTATATGCTGCCGTCACCTCCCGTCTATGGGGCTATGCGCAAACAACATTTGCAAACAACAAACGGGAAATTCTCCAGGAGTTTCCCGGGAAATTCTCCAGGAGTTCCCCGGGAAATTCTCCAGGAGTTCCTCGGGAAATTCTCCAGGAGTTCCCCGGGAAATCCTCTAAGAATTCTCCATGGATTCCTCCAAGAGTTATTTTTCTTTGGAATTCCTCCAGGAGTTTCTCTGGAATTACTTCAGGAGTTCCTTCAGAATTACTTTCAGCATTCCACCACGAGTTCCTCAAGAATTCTTTTAAGAGTTCCTCGGAAATTATTCCAGGAGTTTCTAAAGAAAGCCTGGAGGAATGCCGAAGGAACTTGGAGGAATTCTCAGGGAACTCCTGGTGAAATTCCCGGAGAACTTGGAGGAATTCCCGGGGCATTTCCTGAGCGATTTCTGGGTAACTCCTACAGGAATGCTCAAGAAATTTCTGAAGGAACCATGGAAGGAACTTTTGGTGAAAATTTCGAGTAACTGTTAGAATAATGTCCGAGAAATTGTTGGAGATATTACTGAAGAACACCTGTTGAATTTCCCGAAGAACTCCTGGAGAAATATCCGAGGAACTCCTTAAGAAACTCCCAAGGAACTTCTGTAGATATTCCCGGAAAACTCCTGACAAAATTTTCGAGAAACTGCAGGAGAAATTGTTGAAGAACTTCTAGAGAAATTGCCGAAGAAATACTGAAGAAATTCCCGAAGAACTCCGGGTAGATTTTCCAAGGGATTTCTGGAGGAATTTCAGCGAAATTTCTGAAGGAACTCCCGGGGAACTGCTGGAGAAATTCTCCAGTAACTCCTGGAGATATTCTAGAGGAATTCCTGAAAAAAAAATCCAGAGTATATCCTGGAGGAATACCCGAAGACCTCCAGGAAAAAAAAAACCAGAGAATGATTTCCGGAGAACTGAATGAAGGATTTCCGGAGAGCTGCTGGAAGAATTTCCGGGGAACTGCAGGAAGGATTTCCGGGTAACTGCTGGAAGGATTTCCTGGGAACTGCTGGGAGGATTTCCGGAGAACTGAAGGAAGGATTTCCGGAGAGCTACTGGAAGTATTTGCAGGGAACTGCTGGAAGGATATCCGGGAAACTGCTGGAAGGATTTCCTGGGAACTCCAGGAAGGATTTCCGGGGAAATGCTGGAAGGATTTCCGGTAAACTGCTGAAAGGATTTCCGATGAACTGCTGGAAGGATTTCCTGGGAACTGCTGGAAGGATTTCCGGGGAATTGATGGAATGATTTCCAGGGAACTGCTGGAAGGATTTCCGGGCAGCTGCTAGAAGGATTTCCTGGGATCTGCTAGAAGGATTTCCGGGGAACTGCTGGAGGGATTTCCTGGGAACTGCTGGAAAGTTTTCCGAAGAACTGCTGGAAGGATTTCCGGGGAACTGTTGGAGGGATTTCCGGGGATTTCCTGGAGGGATTTCCGGGAAACTGCTGCAGGGATTTCCGGGGAACTGCTGGAAGAATTTCTTGGTAACTGCTGGAAGGATTTCCAGGGAACTCCTGGAGGGATTTCCGGGGAACTCCTGGAAGAATTTGCAGGGGACTGCTGGAAGGATATCCGGGGAATTGCTTGAATGATTTCCTGGGATCTGCAGGAAGGATTTCCGGGGAACTCCTGGAAGGATTTCCTGGGAACTGCTGCAAGGATGTCCTGGAATCTTCAGGAAGAATTTCCGGGGAACTGCTTGAAGGATTTTCGTGTAACTGCTGGAAGGATTTCCTGGGAACTGTTGAAAGGATTTCCGGGGAACTGCTCGAAGGATTTCCTGGGATCTGCTGGAAGCATTTCCGAGGAACTGCTGGAAGGATTTCCTGGGAACTGCTGGAAGGATTTCCGGAGAACAGAAGGAAGGATTTCCAGAGAGCCACTGGAAGAATTTCCGGGGAACTGCAGGAAGGATTTCCTGAGAACTGAAGGAATAATTTCCGGACAGCTACTGGAAGAATTTGCAGAGAACTGCTGGAAGGATATCCGGGGAACTCCTGGAAGGATTTCCGGGGAACTTCTGGAAGGGTTTCCGGGGAACTGCTGCAAGAATTTCCGGGGAACTGCTAGAAGGATTTCCTTGGATCTGCTGCAAGGATTTCCGGGGAACTGCAGGAAGGATTTCCTGAGAACTCAAGGAAGGATTTCCGGAGAGCTACTGGAAGAATTTGCAGGGAACTGCTGGAAGGATATCCGGGGAGCTGCGGGAAGGATTTTCGGGGAACTGCTGGAAGGATTTTCTGGTAACTACTCAAGGAAGGATTTCCGGAGAGCTACTGGAAGAATTTGCAGGGAACTGCTGGAAGGATATCCGGGGAACTGCTGGAATGATTTTCGGGGAACTGCAGAAGGGATTCCCCGTGGAACTCCTGGAAGGATTTACGATGTGCTGGAAGGATATCCGGGGAACTGCTGAAAGGATTTCCGGAAAACTATAGGAAGGATTTTCGGAGAACTGCTGGAATAATTTCCGGGGAACTTCTGGAAGGATATCCGTGGAACTCCTGAAGGAATTCCCAAAGAGCTTCTGGAGAAATTCTCGAAAAGCTTCGGAAAGAATTTCCGGAAAACTTATGGTGGAATTTCCGAAAAGCTCCTGGAGGAATTTCCGGGTATCTCCTAGAGAAATCCAGGGAATCTCCTGGAGGAAGTCCCGGTGGTCTCTTGGATGAATTTGTGGGGGTCTTCTGGAGCAATTTCCGCTGAACTCCTGGATGAATTCCCAGGCAACTAATAGAAGAATCCCTTGAATTAACTCCTGGAGAAATTGTAGAGCAATTTCTGTGGAACTTCTAGAGGATTTGCCAATGAACTCCTGGAGGGATTCCCGAGGAACTCTTGTAGGGATTCCCTGGTAACACCTGAAGAGATATCCGTGGTACTCCTGGACCAATTCCCAAAGCTCTTCTGAAAGAATTTTCGAGAAATATATATTGATCTATTGAAAGAATTCCTATTGAAATGCTTGATTAATTACCGGGAAATTCTTAAGAAATTGGAGGAGAACTCATGAGAAAACGCCAGTGAAGCTCCGCTGGAGGGACTTCCGGTGAACTCCTGAAGGTATATCGGGGAAACTCATGCACGAATAATCTGGATTTATGTGAAAAAAATCTTTGGAAACTTCTGAGAAACACCTGCAGGAACTGTTGGGGAACTCCTGTAGGAATTTCCGAAGAACTCTTGGTGGAATTCTTGAGGTGCTTCTGGTCTCTGGAGCAGTTTCCAGTGATTTCCTGTGGAACTCATGGAAATATTCCAAATGAAATTCTGGAGCCGAGAAAATCCTGGAGCAATTCTGCCACAAATGGTACATGAATTCTTGGCGAGATTCTAAAGGATTTCCCATTTATTCACGGAAAAATAACGGAGGGATTTCTAGCAAATTCTTGGAGGAATTCACCTTGACTTCTGGAGGAATTCCCGTGGGAATGCCTAGAAAACTTGCTGGGAACTCCAGTAGAAAATCTTGGGCACTACTGGAGAAATTACCTGAGAACTCCTGAATCAATTTACGGGAAACTCCTGAAAGAATACCTGGAGGGCTCTTACACTAATTCTCGGGGACCTCCAGGAGGACTACCCGGTGAACTGGCAAAATACTAGCCAAGCTCCTTGAGATGTTCCCGATGAAGGAAATCCCACCAATGCAATCAGGTTACGGAATGTTCACAAGAATTTTTTGGAATGCCGTCAGCGTTTCGTACAAATTGTCTTCAATATACTGCCCGTAATTCACTTTAAGTTCCGTATCTGCGAACCAGACTATCTCCGCAATCCTTTCTTGAGAAATCAGAATCCTGGAATCATTAATTTGCAGCAAATTTTCACCGAAACCTTCACCATATCGATAGAAATGAATATTTTCTGTAAGTTTACGCGCAATGTTATTGTTTTTTCAGCTCGCCAACATAAACGTCAAGCTATATCATGTATAGGCGTAGTGTGAACGCCTTTCTTGATATAGGATATTGTCGGGCCGCCACCAAACCGGACTTCGCACAATCAAGTCGCGACGCGACCCAACTCGCGACAATTTTTAATCATGTCAAACGTAGTGCGCATCCTTCCCGTTGTTGTCAGCAACACAGCGCACTAGATGCGAAACAGTTGCGACACTTGTGTACCAAGAAAATGGCAATTTTTGATTGAATGTCGGTCTTGATTCCAACCGGATAGACAATATCATCTCGCTATATTACGTGATATAGAGCGTAGTCTGAACGTAGCATTACTCAATGGGAGTGGGGCGATGGTATCCCAGCGAAATAATAATTAAAATCATAACAAGTGCCGTAAAATAACAGAAATTCACAAATTTTAGGGGGAACTGGGGTAAAACGGGCTCAATAACTCGCTTCAGAGAAGTTGCCCGTACATGAATCATCCACCAACCAATTCTTGAGAAAGTTTGCTTTCGAATAAGCCATTGATGATCACATATGGTCTTGCATTAAGGAAGTTATTAATTTTTTCCACCTTTGGGGTGATTTTGCCCAATGTGCGCTGCGATCCTTGGGCGAAAGTTCAACGAACCCCGTGAGTGCGATTAGACAGCTGCCAAGCGGGCACTCCGCTACTTGAAAGCGACCAAGTTTCATCGACTGCAGTTGGGAGGAGACAGCAAACAGGACCTCATCGGCTACTCCGACGCCGACTGGGCGGGAGACGTCGGCAGCAGACGTTCCACGTCCGGAATAGTCTACCAATTCGGAGGCGGGACAATATCCTGGACAAGCCGCCACCAGTCAAGCGTCACTTTATCTTCCATGGAGGCAGAGTACCTGGCCCTCAGCGAGGCGGCTCTGTGGCTGCGTCAACTGCTCCGTGACCTAGGAGAAGTGCAACACGAACCCACCCTCGTGAAGGAGGACAACCAGGGGTGCTTGTCGTTCGTGCGGTCCGAGAGGAAGAGTCGTCGAAGCAAGCACATCGACACACGCGAGCGGTTTGTGCAGGAGCTATGCGAGAAGTGAGAAATACGATTGGAGTACTGCCCCACCGATCGTATGTTGGCAGATGTTATGACAAAGCCGCTTGGACCACAAAAACACCGGGAGTTCACGGAACAACTAGGTTTGATGGAGGACAAGGGATGAGTTATCATTGAGGGGGAGTGTCGAATGGGCAATGCATACCTCATCTATAATTACCCTTGATTCCCTTTTGTTAACCCTACCTTCAATGCTTATACCTACTTTGATCCCTTGTTGACGTTTAGTCAGTTCAGAACAGAAACCCGTTACGAACAGATGTAAAACACGATCGCTCAATAAAACACGTTTTGTATTTGTTTAATTCGCGCGTTAGTTTTCTCCGTCGGTGCTCCTAATTCCCGTTGGCCATTCCGCTGCATTTCCACTTCGACTCTGCCGTCAATATTCATAGGACACGATCGGTGAAGTTCTAAATTTGTAGTAATGAGCTGAATTTTTGTATCGTGAGAAGGTGAGTTCTCTGTTTCAGCAAGGAAATCGCGCAAAAAGCGTGGATATTATGGGTCCTTGCCTAATTTGATGCTGTTTGAACAAAACTTTAGAAAACTGTGTTGTTGTTTTGGCTATTCCTTGTCCCTTGAACAGTACAGTTTTCCAAAGTTTTGCTCAAACAGCCAAATTAGGCAAGGAATCATAATGGTCTACTGCACGAATTTTAGCTGGCCTGCTTACTTTCACGGAAATTAGACATTTGAGCGGTGCCGAAACCGCTCAAACGTCAAATTTCGTGTCAGGGTAAGCAGACTAGTATCTGCCAGTATATATTCGTGCAGTAATCCATACCTACGCTTTTTACACGATTTCCTTGCAAAAACGGAGAATTGGGTTCTTTAGGGGTATCCTAATTATTGCATAATCGGAATATACGCCCAAAAATTATTCGAAATCTAAAATTTCATCATTTTCGGTGCCCGGGAACTATTTTTAAAATGCATTTAAGGTTTGTATGGAGAAAATTTTTTGTTCGGGGCGAACTGTCACTTTATCGATTGAACTGTCATTCTAGCCACGGAAATTAAAACTGTTTTGTTTATTTAACCATCAAAACAAATGAATCGGGACGCAATAAAATCACCTTATACTCAGAAAAATGAGCTCTTTCGATTAAGCTAAAGAAAATGGCAATATTTAATTCACTAAACAACCCAATTGACCTTTTCACCATACAACAACTCAGCTCATTACTACAAATCTAGTACTTCTCCGATCGTGTCCTATTGCCTTTTTCGAAAATATTCGATGACATTGAATATAGGTCGTAATTACATTTTGGTAATTACGTTTCGAAAGTGCTTACTTTTCAATCGGTGAAAAGGCAGCGAATTGGCCTACTTTTCCAAACTTTAACAAGTGTGCCGAAAAGTACAGTAGCCGTTCGATAACTGGAACATGTTTTCGTTTCACTTACCGAATGAAATTCGATAACTGCAACAACTGGCATACGTCAAAGAACTGTCAGTTGCTGCAGAATACATTCAATGTGCATGCGGAAAACATCGCATTGCAGCAAAAGTGCATGCGAAAAACATCGCATCGCTGTTGACATTTCATTTTGACGGATAGCGGTGCGATAATTGCAAAATTGTTGCACTTAGGGAGCATCCATTAAGTACGTCACGCTAAAATTGAGAATTTTCGACCCCCCCCTCCCCCCTTCGTACGGGTTTTTCCTATACTTAATACATTGGTTATTAAATTTTCATTCATGAAATGAGCGATCAGCTGATCCGAAACGTCTCGTAAAATGGCTCATAGGCTAAGACGGCTAACGAACTTGTCCACGATGACGTCACACGCCAACTAACAGCATGCTGTGAAACGGTAACTGCGGGCCGTGTTTACTAAAATCACTGCTCACATCTTGCATCCGGCGAGATCCTGAACTTTCAGTCGCTGGATGTTCATGAATATGTCATTTTTTGTAAACATTTCCCGTAGTTAGAGAAGAAAAGAAGAAGCAATCCGGGAACTATTTTTAAAATGCATTTAAGGTTTGTATGGAGAAAATTTTTTGTTCGGGGCGAACTGTCACTTTATCGATTGAACTGTCATTCTAGCCACGGAAATTAAAACTGTTTTGTTTATTTAACCATCAAAACAAATGAATCGGGACGCAATAAAATCACCTTATACTCAGAAAAATGAGCTCTTTCGATTAAGCTAAAGAAAATGGCAATATTTAATTCACTAAACAACCCAACTGACCTTTTCACCATACAACAACTCAGCTCATTACTACAAATCTAGTACTTCTCCGATCGTGTCCTATTGCCTTTTTCGAAAATATTCGATGACATTGAATATAGGTCGTAATTACATTTTGGTAATTACGTTTCGAAAGTGCTTACTTTTCAATCGGTGAAAAGGCAGCGAATTGGCCTACTTTTCCAAACTTTAACAAGTGTGCCGAAAAGTACAGTAGCCGTTCGATAACTGGAACATGTTTTCGTTTCACTTACCGAATGAAATTCGATAACTGCAACAACTGGCATACGTCAAAGAACTGTCAGTTGCTGCAGAATACATTCAATGTGCATGCGGAAAACATCGCATTGCAGCAAAAGTGCATGCGAAAAACATCGCATCGCTGTTGACATTTCATTTTGACGGATAGCGGTGCGATAATTGCAAAATTGTTGCACTTAGGGAGCATCCATTAAGTACGTCACGCTAAAATTGAGAATTTTCGACCCCCCCTCCCCCCTTCGTACGGGTTTTTCCTATACTTAATACATTGGTTATTAAATTTTCATTCATGAAATGAGCGATCAGCTGATCCGAAACGTCTCGTAAAATGGCTCATAGGCTAAGACGGCTAACGAACTTGTCCACGATGACGTCACACGCCAACTAACAGCATGCTGCACTGCGAACTCAGCAGTACCCTTTAATGTGGTAAAAATACCCTCTTTTTTGAGATATATGAAGCTGTCAAAATAAAGAGTATTTTGAAATTTTCCATAATGGGTGTTTTTTGCCCTCTTCTATGTTCAGAGTATGTACTCTTCAATGGGTGAAAACACTCTTAGTAGTTCGCAGCAAATCAAAGCTTGTTCGCTTTCTGCCAGGTATCTAACGGTAAGTGTTAACAATTTATGTTAAAAATAACTAAAAAGAAGTAAACAAATTTAATCCTATTATTTTCAGCCTGTTTCCCGATTGTGGCGAACTTTTGGAATCGAGGGAGAAGCTCGACATATTTTTCATCATGACAAATAGAGCTAAGTGCGAGACGAGGTTCGAGAAGAGGAATAAATTTAGAAAACTATTGTATGTTTGACATTATGATTATAATCAAACTGAATAAAGTAGTTGTATGTTTAAGTGTTTTCTTGCATTTTATTAAATTTATAAATTATTCTTAATTCCAAAAGCCTGCAGAAAAAAATAAAAGAGAGTGAAATTTACCCTTTTTTCCCGAAGAAAATGATTTGCGAAAATGGGTAAATTTTACACGTCCATTTGACGTACAGGCGATGTACCCTTTAAAGAGTAAAGGCCGATTACTCTTTTTATGAGTTCACCTAGTTACTCTCGAAATGGGTGAAAAAGTACTCTTTTAAGAGTACTTTGGTTTCTCAGTGTGTGAAACGGTAACTGCGGGCCGTGTTTACTAAAATCACTGCTCACATCTTGCATCCGGCGAGATCCTGAACTTTCAGTCGCTGGATGTTCATGAATATGTCATTTTTTGTAAACATTTCCCGTAGTTAGAGAAGAAAAGAAGAAGCAATCCAGAGGGAAAAGAAGACCGTGGATAAGTCCATACGCGTGGAAGTCCGCTTGCATGTTTTCTCAGAATGTGCAGTTAAGGTTGTACCTAATTGATTGGTGTTTTTCGTAATTACAAAAAACTTTGTATGCAACACGTTTCAAAACTCGATTTTTTCAGCACTCGTATTTATCCAAGCCTGGTTGGATAAAATTATTTAATGATAATAAAATGGATTTAATGTGAAACTCGTGCAGAAAAAATCATCATTTTTGCAACTTGTGGCATAAATAACTATTTCAGCACTTTTGCAGTGCTTCCGTTTCATAGTTTATTACAAGGTAGCGTGCATCGTATTACGGCATTTTTATATTAAAATCCTAAATGTTTTGCATGGGTCGTAACGCACGATCATATTTTCCTTTTCTTCAGAGCATTGTAAACGGCAACTAAACATTTTTGAAATAAAGTATTAAAAACTCCAACGAATGGAATAAAAGTAAAATAAACTGTTTCTATGGACTTATCCACGGTCTTCTTTTCCCTCAGGATTGCTTCTTCTTTTCTTCTGTAACTGCGGGCACTCTTTACAAAAAATGACATATTCATGAACATCCAGCGACCGAAAGTTCACTGAATGTTCACCGGATCTCGCCGGATGCAAGATGTGAGCAGTGATTTTAGTAAACACGGCCCGCAGTTACCGTTTCAAAGCATGCTGTCAGTTGGCATGTGACGTCATCGTGGATAAGTTCATTAATGTCGTTTTTCTTTTTTAACCTGGGTTGGAACTGGATTGGCGGAAAATGTGTAAACAAACAACGCCAAACAAACTTTAGTACAAGCGAAACGGAAGTCGGGTTGGGGTTGAAACTGTGATCTCATCCAGTTCCAACCCAGGTTGGTGTAGGGTCCACTTCCGGAAGCAACTCTCGCAACGGCAAACTCCAGCTCTCCAGTTCAGTAGCTTTCTCCGGTCGTTCGGATTCACCAGACTTCCCACAGGTTCGCTGTCCGTCGTCCGCCGACGCTCCACTTTTATCGCAACTGTCACTCTACACGCTCGTTCGTAACTGCTCAATTCGCACCATCTACACACTCAATGTAAACATAGAGAGTGCATGCCAGTACAAACCCTACACCCCCATCTTTCTTTAAAAAAATGTTATGAACCTGACATCTAAACAATCTCTCTTTATGTATTATGCTTTTGGTCGAAATACGAAGTGACCGAACGTGCGAAAATTGATTTTTAACCTACTTAGAAATGTCGCAACTCAATTTGGATTAGTGCATATTGTTGCTCTGAGTTAGCTTCATGATGCGCAACAGAAAAAATAGATTAAAATTTACTTCGCAGCTGCAACTTCGCATGTGCTTCTAGCGACGACTTCAATTTAGTGGTGCGACGATAATAACACTAAAACTACAGACTCCCTTGAATTCAGCAAATTTAACTCATGCTCTGAAATCGCAAAACCAGCGTTATAATCACTCAGCACCCACCATTTACGCAATGCAACTCAATACTTGAAAACAACAATCCACAATGCCTCCGCTGGACTTTGGCCTGCCCAGTCGCAATATTCCATAAGCAATCTAACATCAAGGACCTTCCCCACCTACTATTGGACGAACTTGCACATTGTGGAGAGCTCATTGATATATCACATCCAGGAAGTCTCGAATACCTTACGATCGAGACGGGAATCCAACTCAGCTTCTCTGGGTTAGAAATTACAAGCCTTATCCATTAGACCAGTGTTGCTCAAACTGCGGCCCGCGGCTTAGACGCTAAATCTCAAATTAGCCCTAGGTATACTTCAGCCCAAGCACCACTGCATTGGACTTACTGGAGATCCAACATCTGTCAAACACGAAAACACATCCGCGTAACCAGAAACAATTATACATAACCTTCCCATCCTTAATTATCAAACCCCGTCACACAAATTATCAGAACAATCCACCAAACAAGACTCTGTGTTCAGCAGCTACCATCAACCTCTTTGCATCATTGCATGCTCCCCAACATCAACGTGATGTGACGTGGCTCAACTATTTTTGAATAACATCCCCTTGACTCTTCCAATTCTAATTCCAACCTTTTATCAATAAACAACAGTCAATAGCTTTGTCAATAGTTTCACATAATGTTCACTTTTCCATGACAAGGAAATAATTAAGAGAAGCCACTATATTCTTCAAAGTTCAAAGCCAAGGGCTGAAAATCTCTTTAATAAAGACAAATCAATCAGTCAATCAATCAAAGTTCAACAGAATTCTATAAGCCGTACTGCACCAATGCGTCAAGCAAGTGAATGCATGAATATAAATAATGTATTTATATGAGAGAAACTAGACAAAGTAAGACAAAATGCCTAAATTCATAGGGCAATGCCTGTTTTAACACTCCAAATGTTTTTTACTCTTCAACCAGCTGACTTTTTCCATTGGTGCAGAGGTTTCCGGGTCGATGTGAGTTCCTACACTTAACAAATCCAAACAAAACATACCTTAAGGATTTCTTAACCTCTCAAAAATTTCAGATTTCATGGCACAACACATCTTGGCCATTCACAATAAACCCAAACCTTGAAGTCACTATTTTCTCTTCTTCGTCACGTTTTTTTTTTCTCTGTGCCTTATACTCATTTGGTTTGATAGGAGCCACGTGTGTCACTCTCCGAACTTATGCTTCATTCAAACTACACACTGCTTTTCATAATATTGCTGACCCCTTCAGTGAACGGTGTAAGATTTATTGATCATAGACGTCAACTCCTTTCAACACTAGATACTTTATTTTTCAGCCAAGTTCTCAAGTGCGCAATTTGA
Organism: Aedes albopictus; assembly: GCF_035046485.1. Taxonomy (NCBI): domain Eukaryota; kingdom Metazoa; phylum Arthropoda; class Insecta; order Diptera; family Culicidae; genus Aedes; species Aedes albopictus. The sequence continues at coordinate 206,896,490 of NC_085138.1, forward strand.
TGACGCACAAAGTCCAACAAAATTTTCTCATTCCAATCCCAACCATCCGCGTACAGATAGCTAGCCAATCTTCAACCACCAAGTTTCAGCAACCCTTGGTATAATCAACAATCCATTCTTGAATCCAGCATCTGGGTCAGTAACAAAACATGTCTCGATTTCCCTTCCACTCCATGCACAAACCATCAAACATCACACGTTCGCTTGGTGTAATTGTGACAACTGTTGCATCAAATCCATAGTACTAGGAAAACCCTGTTCTCCTCTTTCAAGCCAGAATCAATGGATCAATGAAGCAAACTTTTCTAGTGTTCATCGCATGTAAACAAAGGCGCCAGCGTATATGGGCATTAACATTGTGACAGCAGTGGAGTTACGTCAAACACCCAGGACTACAGTGGCACTTTCTGTTCGCTTCATACCGGCCGTTTTAGTTATTTTAGTGATCCATTATATACACGTATTACCCATTACAAGTACTTTCAAACCTTGGAATACAATGATTCACGCCCGCACGTCTCTCGCAAGAACTATCAGGCGATAATACGATTTACTTCTTGTGCTCTCAAAGTCTCAAGCGCAACTTGGAATCTCTAAGTCAGACCAATCATCCTAGAGGCATCCTCAAACCATGGAAATACTACACTGCCTTCAAACACAACATGCAAGGCATCGCCTCTCTATCATCCAGCAATCATCACACTGTTCCCAATCAATCACAAATATACCCAGGTTTTCTTCAAGATGGAATGGAAGCACTTCCCAATTCCCAAGCACCCTATCTGAAGGAAGGAGCTTCTAAAGCAAATTACTTTATTTCCATGCGCCCCCCAGCCATGGAAATGTTACCATGTTGTGGTTACAGGAACTGCCAAAACCACTACCAAGTCAGGCGCCCCCAAGCCATGGAATCACTACCTTGCTCCCAAATACCTGTGAGGTATATATTTGGCTGCACGAAGCTGTGGTTATGAGATTAATCACAGCAGGCGATCTAGTGCGTTTATCTGTGCTATGAACTGTCAAGCTAACAACGTTGGCATCAGTGAGTGTGTAGCAACCACCACTACCCATGACAACCAACTGCATTCGCCCTCGTCACTTGCGAACCGACGTCAGCCTGGGTAAGTTGTGCGTGCTGCATGTGTCGGGTGATTCCTTCCCGGATAAATCCCAAACTCCACAATACCCTTGCAGGGACTTTCAAGGTTAATCATTCTCTTTGATCGGCAACCCGCAACGATTAAATGTTTCTTTCGACCGGCAACCCGCCACGGCCTCGATTATAACCGGCACCCGCAACGGTTAAATTCCTTTCGACCGGCACCCACCACGGTCTCAATTGTCCTTTCAACCGGCACCCGCACCGGTTAAATTCCTTTCGACCGGCACCCGCAACGGTCTCAATTATCCTTTCAACCGGCACCCGCAACGGTTGAATTTCCTTCGACCGGCACCCGCCACGGTCTTTTTTTTAACTGGCACCCGCAACAGTTAAATTTGCTTCGACCGGCACCCGCCACGGTCTCATGTGTTCTTTTAACCGGCACCCGCCACGGTTAAAATTTTCTTCAACCGGCAACCCGCCACGGTTGAAAAAAAAATGTTCTGATAAATACCGATTGTCCCACGCGCATTCACACTTCTCCACTGAAACATCATACAAGCACGCTCTCTCAATGATCTGTCCAAAAATTATCCATTAACACCTGCATTTACAAACACTGTGTCAACCATTCCGTACAAATAATTGCACTTCCTCTTTTAATTTCACCTGCCGAATTGTTGCACCGTTTCTCTCATCATCACAACACCAACCAACCTGCCAGCAATCCATCTGAAAACAAACACGTTCAAGGGGGCAAAAAAACATTCACCGTATACGAGGCCTTCCATCCCATCCTCGTCGCCAATTGTAGGGTCCACTTCCGGAAGCAACTCTCGCAACGGCAAACTCCAGCTCTCCAGTTCAGTAGCTTTCTCCGGTCGTTCGGATTCACCAGACTTCCCACAGGTTCGCTGTCCGTCGTCCGCCGACGCTCCACTTTTATCGCAACTGTCACTCTACACGCTCGTTCGTAACTGCTCAATTCGCACCATCTACACACTCAATGTAAACATAGAGAGTGCATGCCAGTACAAACCCTACAGTTGGAACTGGATAATAAAGAAAAACGGCATAAGAGATTTCAGTTTCTATAGTTGAACTTGAACTTTGCTGTGGCTTTCATTGAATGTACACAGTTCAAAATTTTAAACATATTCGAAAAATGGTCTGAACTCTGGAACATCTCACGACAAACAGTTTTCAAAAACTCACTATCGAAATGCAACTTTATTTGAAGGCGATTATGGATATCAAAACATAAAATCAACATTGCAACGCCTGTTCTGCAATGTGGCACCGTGGCACTCCAACTTTGTACAATGAGAGGCAAATTTGAACACCAAATGTTGTGGAACGATCATATGTAGTAAGCAACCAAGGAGAATACATTTTACTAAGGTGGCGCAGATAAACATTGCAAACCACTGGTTGTCTCTTCCACTCTTCTGGTGTTCTTATGCAACTAAAATAGTGACGTCACTATTTCAGTTCCATAAGAACACCAGAAGAATGGAAGAGACAACCAGTGGTTTGCAATGTTTATCTGCGCCACCTTAGTAAAATGTATTCTCCTTGGTAAGCAACCCCCTGAAGAAAGTGTTAGTTCTTGAAGCCGCCGCCTTTGGTGGGGCGCCACGGGTTTGTTTACGAAATTTCAGTCTGCTGGCCAATCTGCTACGTGCGGAAGCGAACTTTGTCGCGCGAAGATAAATTCGTGATCGAAAAACGATCATTTCCACATATTGTTCAATGGGTCTAGTGTTCTTTGTTAAATTTACAAAACGCACAAGTATGAAAATACATTTAGCCCATTTAAAACAACACTAAATTCAATTAAATTTGAATGTGGCACCTGCTCCAACAAAAAAATCACTGTGTTTTCAGCCTTATGCAACCGCCGATTCAAATCAGCACCACGTCACGTCAGCACCATATTTTTGGCTTCAATCCAGTTGTATGTGGATGACAGCCGTTTCATGGGGTTGGTAGTAAGTAGGTAGATCTTCGATACTAGTGTTGGGTAAAACATCAACAGTCTAGGTAGATCATTATTGTTAATTTCCTTCTGTATCCGAAAAAAAATACCGAGCGATTCCGCTTTTCCTGCTAAAATTTCAGCGGATGTTTTGTTGTTGTTACTCCATACTGCATATGGGTAATTCTCGCTGAGAACGGCCCACTATTTACACCTTGTCTTCAAAAATGTTTAGGTGCCGATTTTCTGAAAGCCCTCATTAAAAAGTAGGAAAAATGCATTTGGTTACTCAAATTGATGGACCCCCCGTTAGTTTGAGCCACAACCATTTTTGCAGACCCCTCGATTTTGGTCAAATGGTGGCTCACTTTAAGCCGGTATATTATGCCTTTTGGTCGAAATACAAAGTGACCGAACGTGCGAAAATTGATTTTAACCTACTTAGAAATGTCGCAACTCAATTTGGATTAGTGCATATTGCTGCTCAAGGGAAGCTTCATGGAAAACCTGGTAGAACCCGACTTTGGCGCACGTTTCGATTTTTTAAAATTAATGGAAAGTGATATAAAAAATCTAAAAAAATCAGTTTTTAGCTAAGATCCTAAGGATTATGTTCGTAAAAAATATTTGATTTTACTCAAAATTTGAAAAAGTTGGACTCTCGAGAACACCAAAATTTTTGGTAGGAAACCGCTCCCATGCCGCAAATTTTTTGTGTTTTGCACAACGATTTCTCCCGTAAAAATATGTTTTATCATGTACGATCATTTTGCTCAGAAACTAATAACGAGTCGAATGGTATATAAATATCAGGGTGTTTCCTACAAAAATCTACATTGAGAGGTATTTGTATGAAAACATTTCCAAAATTATTGCACGCGATCGAACAGCAGCTAACGGTTTCTTGGCTGGCCTGCGGTGGGCACCCGTGCGGATGATGCAACGAAACAAAGCAGCAGATTTGCCTCATTGACGTTGATCCGGTAAAATAGTTGGACACAAATTGAATTCAGAAAAAAATATGTAATTGATTGCATGTTGGTTAATGCACGTGCAACGGATGATTTAGTAATAGAAATAATGTATCTAGACAAATAAACAATGGTTACTCAAATATAGTGTTTCAGGTATGGTACTCGTATTTACATTGCAGTACAATATTGAAAAAAAAAAACATTTTTATTATTGAGTAGGCTGAGAAAGGAATGCGCGATTTTTCTAATGGAAAAATATACGCGATATCTCGCGTAATTCGTGATAAGGGCCTAAAAGCCATTGGTAACCAAGTGTGTAGCACGATGCTACCGAGTAGATGAATGAATAAACCAAAATTTAAACGCCAGCTTGATCAAGAGGAGACTGTCCTCTATCAGCCAATAGGTTAATTGTGATGTTTACCTGCTATTCTGCACAGAAACAACGAGCTACGCACATGGTTACCAATGGTTTTTAGGGCGAGAACATAAGTTACACGAGTTATAATGATAAGTTCAGCTGAGGATCATTTTGAAGAATATAAATAGGATTGAAAATTTCGCAGCGGTAAACGCGCGGTTAACCAATATTTAGAAGGACCATGCTGAAAGTACTGGATTCGATTTCCGAACGGTCTCTCTCTCTCTCTCTCTCTCTCTC